>NW_027312741.1:0-26377 GCF_040954645.1 Diabrotica undecimpunctata | reverse complement strand
ACGCGCTATCTCAGAGTTCGAATGTATTCCGTAATTTGTCCAATATCCCTACGCAATAATTTAATTTTCCTCAGCAGTCGCTTTTCCCAAAGTGCAATTCTGTTTTCAGTCCTTCCGACTTCCTACTTGCATTATTATTACAATTTATTTTTCGAAAGTATTTGTTATTACTTATATTATTTTTTTTAATATTTCTTATCTTTAGGTATAAGGCAATATTACATAAGGCCCTATTTTCTATAAAGTGTTATTAGAAAAGTTGAAGCAATGGTTAGATTACTTTTATTTACAACAGTAGTGCTTTTAATACATACTTTCGGATCTTCTGGAACAGATGCTTTTTTCTTTCGAACTGGAAGAATGCTTCAACCAGAAAATGATGATCTAGAACCTAGCAACTATGAAAGATGGTTTACGCAAAATTTAGACCATTTTAACCCGAACGATGAACGAACTTGGCAACAGGTAATAGTATATACAATTTTCTGATTACTTTGTTATACTGAATATTTTACAGACTCTTGGCTTTATGACTAAAATGATTATAATATTTAAAATATTTAAATAATAACTAAAGAATAAAATGAAGGAGGAGACATGTCGTGGAATGCAAATTTTAGATTCCCCATGTCTCTATTAACATCTTTATCAACGTCTGGCTATGCCTTGCAATTTATAGAAGGCTCAGATTAAGGCAGTTATCTGAATTGTGTTTCGAAACTATTTTACGGATTTAATATCAGATGCCGCTATTGCGTCCGTTTCGAAGCCATTTTATTGTTGCTTTTTAAGACAGGAAAGATCTATTTTTCACGTTGAGAACGCCTATGAATAACTGTTCTGATGAGCTTTATTAAAGCGAAATACGTATAAACAGATACATAGACGATTTGTACGTGAAATGGAATCTTTACTGTCTTTTTCATTTTATTCGGATCTACTCTGTATGAGTACAAGAAACCAATTCGCTAACGATTTCTGCTTAGTTGAGGAGACATGTCGTGGAATGCAAATTTTAGATTCCCCATGTCTCTATTAATATCTTTATCAACGTCTGGCTATGCCTTGTAATTTATAGAAGGCTCAGATTAAGGCAGTTATCTGAATTGTGTTTCGAAAGTATTTTACGGATTTAACTAAAGAATATTTTTTAATACATTTATATTAGATATAAACCACAAAGTGGTTTAAATCTAACCCAAATTAAACTCCAATATAATTTAAGTCATACGGTTTCACTTCATCTAAAAACAAATTTATTCACCCCAGATATCAAAAGTATTGAGATCTGGTATGACACCTTCCGTGTTATTGAGACTTAGGTGACCAAGTATGGCGAAATATCTCCCAAAAATTATTTATTATATTATATTATTTTGCATGATATTATACACATTATGTTCATTAAAATCCAGCTGTTTGATGTTTTCTAGAAGTTTGTTTTTATGTTTGATAAAAAACACTTGGATGAACCCAAAACAAACCTTTATTTGACTACATGTCAAACACAACTGTTTATTCTTTTACCTGTAACCTAACTGAAATATAATGCGATAATTAGCAATACATGAGCGTCGCGAGTGGGGTTTATAATTACATGGCCAATACATTACATCACCTCACCCTAAAATTCTACTTATAACTAAATTTAGGAACACAACAAAACTAAACTTATAAATACTATATTTCGAATCCAAAATATTTTGGTTCTTTTCTTGATCTTATTGGACGTCTATGTGGGATGCCTGACTCTTGAATAACATTACTATCATTTTGAGAAGACTAGCTGAGGCTTTCCCTTAGATTTCCTGTTGAGTTTGTAGCGGCTTGGATAACATTTTCCTCGTTATTTTGAATATTATTTTCCTCTGAACTATCGTGCATCGTCTATGCAAATGTAATACCTTCTAAATTACTATTAAAAACTATTTTAATTTTTAATTTGATTACAATGTCTTTTCCACGTAATTTTACTACCTTACAGATTTACCAAATATGCTGTTCTACCTAAAATTCGTAAAATCTTTGCTTTGCTCCACGACACCTTGGTGTTTCTATAATGTTTAACTAAAACGATATCCCCCACTACAAACTCTACATGTCTCCTCCCTCTATAATATTTCTTATTATTTTCTTGCGCTTGCATCAAGTTACGTCTAATTTGTGTTAAATTAACTATATGTTAATAAAAATTTAGACAATGATACATTAATATTTCTTTGATCAATATCTTTTAATAAAAAATGCTTGACTGTTTTAACGCTATTTTCAGCAGCACCGTTGCAATGTGCTGAAAAAGGAGGTATTGTTATATAAACATTAATGGGAAAATTCCAGTAGTTGGCTGTATACCATCGTTTAAAAAAACATACAGAAGTTAAAACGCTTCACCATGGTATTTAAGTACCTAAATACAATGGTGAAGTGTTTTAACTTCTGTATGTATTGTTATATGTTTAATACCATTAATTAAAGTAAAATTTTTAAATTCTTGCGATGTTAGCTGCGAGCCGTTATTGCTGACAAGTACTTCCGGTAAACCATAACGAGCAAAACACTCCCTAAGTTTAGCAATCGTAGCCATTGAGGTGATTGAAGGCAATGGACAAACTTCCACCCATTTAGAAAAACCATCCAAAATTATAAGAAAATTAGTTTTTCGTGTTTTAGAGAAGACCTAGCTAATAATTTCATCTTAACTATACCCAAGTGAGCTGTAAGCAATTCATTCAGTAATTTATTTCGTAGTTTACTAGGAACAATTACTCTTTGTCCCCACAATAAGACGCCATCTTCAATAGATATTTCATTTCGTTTAAGGAAGTAGGGTTTAATTTCTAATTCAACATTTGTTGTCCATTTGGCCATAATATATTTAGTTACACGAGACAAAATCGTATCTAATTATGTTACTTTCCTTATATCATTCACATTAATAGGAATTTTTTCGATTTCTACTAAATAATTTAAATTAACAGTTTCTTCTATATTAAACTTAGAAGAATCTAGCCTTATCGACTTATTTGAAGGCAATCTACTTAAAAAGTCTGCTACATTTTTTTGTGTCGATACATGCTTTATAATAAAATTGAAACCACTTAAAAATACTGCATATCGCTGCAATCTATTATCCGCCGTAACCGGTATCCCATTTTTAGGGCCAAAAATGGATACTAATGCCTTGTTAATTGTGATTAAATTGAACTTCTTCCCATATAAAAATTGGTAGAAACGTTTCATTCCCCACACTCTAGCCGTTGCTTCTTTATCTAGAGTCAAATAAGCCTTTTCGGTATCGCCGAGCGTTCTACTAGCAAAATAGATTGGTTTCTCGCTACCATCTTTAAAACCATGCGAGAGAACAGCTCCGATCCCATAACCTGAACTATCAACCGTCAAATTTTATTATAAGGCTGGATCGTAATAAACTAATACTAGATCTGAAGCTAACATTTGTTTAATAGTGTCAAAAGCTAATTGACATTCTTCATCCCAGTGCCAAACTACATTTTGTTTTAAAAGCTTATATAAACAATGAACAATGTTTGGGAGATTTGGAATGAATCGATTATAGTAATTTATACTTCCGCAAAACGATTTTAGTTGTGTCACATTCGTAGGTTCTAGGATTTCCTCAATAGCCCGAATATCTTGACTTTTATGCATGCCCCTTTTACCAATTATAAATCCGAGATAAGATACTGATTCCGCGAAAAACGTACATTTTTCTTTTTTTACTGTAAGACCACATTCTTGTAAAATCGCTAAAACTTTACACACATTCTTAGTGTGTTCTTCCCTATTCTTTCCCGTAATTAGAATATCGTCTAAAAATATAGATATACCTGGCATTTTGAGAAATATTTGTTCCATAATATGTTGGAACTGGGATGGACCTGATAGAACTCCATACGGCAGCCGATTAAATGCAAATAATCCCTTATGAGTACTAATAACGGTATATTTCCGAAAATCTGGATTAATCACAACTTACTGATAAGCTTGACTCAGGTCAATTTTAGAAAACTCTTGACCACCCTGTAACTTAGCAAATAAATCATAGATCCGCGGTAACGGATATTTATCCGCTTCGATTGATGGTTATTTTGAAATCGCCACAAATCCTAACACCTTCATCATTTTTTAAAATCGATTTTATGGGTGTTCCCCATTACGAAAATTCAACAGTAGATATAATGCCCTCCTGGACCATTTTATCTAATTCCATCTCTACTTTGTTTCTTAAAGAAAACGGAACCACTCTGGGTTTAAAAAATTTAGGCCTGGCATTTGGTTTAATATAAAAATTTTTAACTGAAATTTATTGAATGTGTGCAATTTGTCAGAAACTACAGAGGGACAATCTTTCATTAACCACCCCATTATTTCATGATTTTTATCTGCTTCAATAAAATTTAATTCCCTGAAACCCATATTATAACACCTAATAAAATTTCTACCTAGCAAAGCTGGAGTTTTTCAATGCATAACATAAAAATCCAAATTATTTGTTTGTTTTGAAAAAGTTGCTGGTAAGTTAATTTTGCCCTTAGGATGAACCTTGCCTCGCGAAAAATTAACTAACGATACATTAACTTGATATAATGGTTGTGTATTAAAATATTTGTTATATACTAAAAGATAGGACAGAGACCGCGGCACCCGAATCTAATTCAAATTTAAACATTTTACCTTTAATATTAATATCAATATAAATTGGCGGATCATTATTTGATGATATACACAATACATATGATTCAGTTCCCTCTTCCAATAAATTTAAAAATATTTTTCTAAATACCAGTTTTAAGTGTCCTCGAACATTAAATAAATTAAAGTAAGATATAATCCTTATAGGGATATACTGAAGGCGGATGTCTTTTAGCACACTGGAAACACTTTTGAGCACTACCACTGAACTCACGATTAAAATCCGAACTATGTCTCTGCATCCCTGAAGTTGAAGGTCTAATCTCCTTAAATCGCCGTTCTTGTTGATGTGTTCTAGCATCTCCACGCTGTGATACTTGCAATATTTTCTTACTGCAACTTCCACTCGTTATTTGACACACCTCTCTTCTACTGGTTCCATTTTCACCACACTTCTACTATCTACTTCGTTAATGTCAGTTATTGCTGCTTCTTCAATTTGTGCTGTCTCCATAGCTTTATTAAATTACGTTTCCCTTATTATATTTTGAAATAAACATATCTGTTAATTTCGTTTCCAATTTATTTCCAAATTCACAAGTACCGGCTAGTTTTTTTAAACGTACACTCCAATCTTGTACACTTTCACTTTTTGTTTTCGAAGCACCATAAAACTTTGCTCTTTCTACCCACACTAAACAAGTTTTGTTAAGGCTTTTTACAATGACATTCATTTCACATTCTTTAGGTTTTTTAGTCATGGACAAGTCGGATAAGAAGATATAAGGTTCTTCTGAAATGCTATATAACAAAATAGCGTTGATTTAATGGTTGACTTGGAGAAGTTCCAGTTTCTATCTCTTGATGGCGTATCTTTAGTTCATTTTAGACAGGGGATCTTTGGTAATATATTTTACGTAACAGGTAACAGATAACTTAATAGGGAACAGTATACCCTATGTTTCCGAAAACATATTTCCTGATATCACACAATAGTTCGACGTTGTATTGTAAATTTAAGTTTGAGTGACTAACGATTTGAGCACAGTACATGCAGAGGTTTTCCCATCCAGTTGCGCGCTTTTTCTACGTTGGCTACATGGTATGTGCACATTTCTCTTTTTGTCAATTTAGGTTAGGTCTTGCTCTAGGTCTTCTTAGTTCTATCGCACGTCGAGGATTATGTTTTTATGAATTGGTAAGGAGTGTTCTTACCTTAAAAGAACATTTTCCCATGCTTCTTACTCCCATTAATTATTCCAAATGAATATATATTCAGTGCTTTAAACAATTTTTTACTGTTACTGTTTAGTGGATAGTCGTCAGAGAGTTAACCACTATAAATCATACGAACAAGCTGAATTTTGCCGAGAATATTAATTTTGGAACTCCAAAAAAGATGCAAAAAATACCACTTTTCACCCCTAGCTTCCCCCTAAAACCCACCTCGACTGAGGGTAAAAACGCAAAAAAATCGATTTACCAAGAATCTGTACGTCGCAGAAAAAAATGTTTCAAATAAAAAATGTAGCTGAGATAATTTTAAACAAAAATATTTATAAGCATTTTTTGTGTAGAATGAACCGCTCTCTTAGAAACAACGCTGGAAGTGACCGTGGATTTTAAATGTCAGTAACGCGCGTGAAATCAATGTTCAATAAAATTGTATCAGCTCGACGGCAAAAATTCGATATCTTTTGATCCAAGTGTCCTATCGACAAAAATCAAGATGCATTTTAAAGATAAAGACTGCAGCTTCCGTATGCAGTTTCCATATTTTGCCAAGAATAAACTCAGTTTTTGTAAAAGTGTTAAATAAATAAACGTGGCGCGACTCTTGTCATTTTTACGATTCTCGTGAGATCAATAAAATTGATCATTTTCATTGACCATTTGTAGTAAAATTTCCATTTTTAGAGATTAATCTTTAAAACCTATGACATAAAATTTAAATTTTAAGTTGTGGCAACAAATAGGAGTCATTTGAAATGACTTGTGAATAACTAACGCAGAATTTAATGTTTTACATTACAAATGATTGCACGTCACGGGGAATGCCTCTAAGAAAACGGTATTAGATGTAGTTTGTAGCAGAAGTTTGTTTTTTTGAAAAACGTACTAGTGTAATTAAAAAAAAAAGGTTTAAACGCTCTAGATCGTTTGTTATGTGAAAGATTAAATCCAGGGTTTTAAAGCATATTTTAAATGTCTCACATTTGTTGCCAAAACTCAAAACTAAAATTTCATGCTATAAGTTTTAAAGGTTAGGCTCTAGTAATCGAAATGTAGTAATATTGTATTGATCTCAAATTTAACACTTTCATATATTTTGCCAAAGTTAAACTCTTCACCTTTAAAAAGCATCTTGATTTTTGTCGATAGGGCACTTGGATCAAACGATATCGAATTTTTACGGTCAAGCTGATACAAATTTTATTGAACATTAATTTCGCGCGCATAACTGACGTTTAAAATCGACGGTCGCTTCAAGCGTTGTTTGTGAGAGTGCTGTTTATTCTACACAAAAAGTGATAATAAATATTTTTGTTTAAATGCTACATTTTTTTTAAACCATTTTTTCTACCTCGTACAGATTATTGATAAATCGATTTTTTTTGCGTTTTTAGCCCCTACGAGGTGGGCTTTAGGGGGAAGCCCGAAAATCTTTTCGGGCATCGAAATTTTTTTGCATCTTTTTCAGGTGCAAAAATTAATATTCTTCGCAAAATTCAGCTTGTTCGTATGATTTTTAGGAGTTCAGTGGCATTTTCGTCTCTGACGACTAGAGTAGTTGATTTTTCGTACAAATTCGGTTGTTCCATCAGAATCCTTCAAAAATATATTAATAGAAATGCCTAAAGGAATCTTCTTCTTCTTCTTCTAGTTCCTTGATCGTTATCGATTGTTGGATATCATGTTGGTTATCATATTCGCTATCGTGACTTTACTGACAGCAGTTCATAATAATGATGTATTCAATTTTCCGTACCATTGTCTTAGGTTTTTCAGGCATGAAGTTCTTCTTCTACCAAGACTACGTTTACCTTGGATCTTTCCCTGAATAATTAGATGTAGCTTCAAAGCTTGTATTACTGCCTTGTGATATATAGAATCAAAAGCTTTCTCGAAATCTAAGAAGGTTAATACTAACGGTATTTCATATTCTTTAGCTCTACTCATTAGTTCTAGAAGCGCATGGATATAATCCATGGTACTGAATCCCCTTCTGAAGCCAGCTTGCTTTTTTGGCTGTGCAGCATTTAATGCATTTGTTAATCTATTGTTGATGATCTTTGAATATCTTGTATATGACTGCTTAATAATAAATCTATTAAAATTATTTCTATTTGTTTTTTATTTGATTTGTTAAAGGTATAATGAGGTAAAATGTATAACACTCATAATTTGTTTTTCAGAGATATTTCGTGAATGATGAATTTGCTAGCGGTAAAGGCAATCTTGCCTTTCTTCAAATCGAAGGGGAGGCAACTGCAAATAGTGTTTGGATGAGCACCGGATCATGGATCACATATGCTCGCAAATATAAACCCATTTTGTTCGAACTTGAGCACAGATACTACGGTAAAAGCCATCCAACTGAGTGAGCAGGTTTTTTATGTAGCTTTTTTTACAAGGTTTAAGTAAATTATTTTTCACGAAACTAGCGCCACAAGATGGCGTATTTTCGTCGTCATGGGTATCGTTATAGAATAGCTGTTCTTGACATCGATTCACTACTCTCGACAGTCGTTTCAATCTCGATCAATTCGTTTCTAGTCTTCATATATTTATTCTAAGAAGGTTTAAATTAAAAACTGTGTGAAAGATAATTAACAAAATATAGACATTAAATGAGAAGTGAAAAATTAAAAGAATATCTGTCACTAAAAGATTCGATTCGTAACGATTGCCAAAATTTAATAAAAGTCATAAATATCATCCGATTATTAACAACATTAAATCGCCATTTTTATATTAATTTTCGTTTTAAAATAATTTCAATTATTATAAATAAACACACTTATTATTTTTAAATATATTTATCTTTCTAATGTTCTAGAAATAGCTTCCATCTTGTCTTCCGCTTCCATTTATTTAGTTTATATAATAATAAAATTTACTATCAAATGATATATATATATATATATATATATATATATATATATATATATATATATATATATATATATATATTATTATTAATACTTGGTCTGAATTTGGACAGGTTTACAGCATTTATACAAATGTTTCATAATTTTTTGTTCAGAGAACGTAAAAAAGATCTTACTAACGAATACGATGAAGCATGTAAAAATCTTAAAAAAGATATACCAACAAAAACTGCTGTTGAATAGTAATTTGATTAAAAATATTATGAAATTGTAAAGAGAATAGTAAAAAACAGCAATTTTTTTGATCAATATAAAGGTTCGCGCTAGTCGACAGTACCGCCTACTAAACCCTTGTTTATTTTAGAAGCCGTCTGTTATAAACCAGTCATACTGCAGTCAGTTAGCTTATTGTATATCTAATTATTGTATATCATTATTGTATATCATTAATTCATGATATTAATTCCAGAATTTTGAATCCTTGTACCAGCTTTTATGGATCTAAAATATCGGTACCATACATTTTTGAAGTCACTTGGTAGTCTCTAACAAGTGTTTACTATCTGAGATCTAATTCCCCACAGTCATGAAAGATATGGTTGACTGTTTCAGGTTCTCTACTACAGAGTTCGCAACTTAAGTCTCCATAACACAGCCTCTTTGTTTGCAGATATCTCTTGACTGGCGTATACGTGGTAACAAAGCCTAATAAAACTCTAATTCATGCTTGTTTTGATCAGCACTTCAGCACTATTAGCTCATCACACCTGCAATATATACTTTGCTTTATCCAAGACTGCAGGTTGTAGACGGTGTTTTTTATCATTATGCAAGTAAACCGTGATTCTTATAAGATATTTTACTCACTAGTTTAGGTTTGTACCACTTAGTCTCAGAAGACCTTATCCCTCTAAGTTCCTTCTGGTAAATGTATAATTTTAAACCTTTGGCGGTTTATGTTAAGTTCATTTTCTAAACACAGTCAGAGGCTGTTATATTATGTATCTCACTGTGCCACTAAATTTACCATGAGATAGCTAAGCTAAAAGCACAGGTCATCCATATTGCCCAAGACATGATGGTTGCCGTTATTGCGTCTAGCTTCTGAGTACATCTATGACCAGATTTCACAAGATAGAAGATAAGATTCTACCTACGGACAGCCTCTGGCTACCTTTGCTAACACTGTATCCCTCAGTAACGTTGCATATATATACGGCTTCTCAAAATCTATCCATCTGTAGGTTAATTGCCTTTGTCCGTATAAGGTATTGTTGAATACCTACTATATACATAGAAATGCCAGCACCACCGATTAGTTTCTCAAATGAATTCCGTGCTATTTATAAGATAGTGCAGTGCTGGTTCCTACAAGCTGTTTAACCTACAATCTATTACTATAAGCTAGGAAGCTTATAGCTTGGAACAGCTTAACTGAGCTCGATCATAACTAAAATCTTAGCGAACTGAGTAAAGAAATACGAACTTTATACAAAATAGACAAGAAAAAAGGATGGGTTAGATGAAAAGAGATCAAAAGCCATATTAGAAAATATTAATTCGATTAATTTGAAGATTATTGTAATAGGAGAAAAGTTGTAATAATTTTTAAAAGTCGGTTAAATAGTGGAAATAGACAACAAATTTCTATTTGAGCTACAATATTTGTTTTGGATTTTATAATTGTTAAAATGAAGTTAGAATAGGATATAGGATAGTAAGCATCATCATTTAAAAATTTCATCTAATTAAAAATAAATCTTTAAGTAATTTTTGTATTTTAGAGATTTAAGTACCGAGAATCTTATATATCTAACAAGCCAGCAAGCTTTGGCCGACTTAGCGTTCTTCATTGAATCTATGAACCAAAAACACAATCTAACTCGTGATGTAAAATGGATTGTTTTCGGAGGTTCTTATGCTGGAAACTTGGCCGCCTGGGTACGCATGAAGTACCCCCATTTGGTACATGGGGCCATGTCTGCAAGTGCACCACTTCTCGCAAAATTGGATTTTCCAGGTAAATTCTATTTAATTCAGGAAGCAATTATTTTTATAATTTTTGTACGCTCTCTGTACAACGTATTTTACATCTTTTATAGCCATCATTTTTATTAACAGAAGTTTCGCTTTGTGAGTATACTCTGAGATAGCGCGTAACTTTTTTTTTATATTGGTTGAATTTGGTCATACGATTAAGATCTTGGCGTGATTTCGACGGGGAGATGCGAAGTTTTTAACAAAAATGCATCTCATTCCGTTTCGGACCACAGAACGAATCACATGAATGTGTTGTTCCCGAAGATGTCCATCAGGTGAGTCGTTATAAGAATGCCATAATTTTTATGTGTTTCGTGTACAACGTATTTTCGTTTCAAATAATGTAAACATTAAAACTATTTTATTCAAAATATCCTTAAAGTATGCAAACGCAAACTTGTTCTGGAATTTTTTTTCTATTGGTCGGATTTGACTATACGATTAAGACTTTGGCGTGATTTTGATTTTTGCAACAAAACTGCGTCTCATTCTGTTTCTGACCACAGAACGAATCACATGTGTTATTTTTTCCGAAGATGCCCGTCAAGTGAGTCGTTATAATTTTTCTATAAGCTTTGTTGTATTGGTTTTAGTTTTAATGTGAATGGGGTATTAACAACTTTTTCTTTCACTTTACAGTTTACAGAAGGAAAAATAGTGATCTTCTCTTTCAAATATTGGACTGCTCTATTTGTCTTCAAGTATTATTGTTCCTACAATTTTATTTTTTTTGTCTTTCGTGAAATATAAATGAGCAGTGACTTCTAGTTGATGTTCCTTCTGGAGGTCTGCAGGACTTACGGACGACTGATTAGGACCTATGGATGATTGAATTGTACTAGGCAGGTCTAAAGCAGATTGGGGATAACTAAAGTGGATTAAGGCTGATTATGGATGATTGAATTGTACTAGGCAGGTCTAAAGCAGATTGGGGATAACTAAAGTGGATTAAGGCTGATTATAGCCCTTTGCTGAATTATGGATTGATTATGTTTGACAGGAAATACGTAACTATAAAAACCTATTTCATATACGTGCTTGTGTTTTTTTATAAAAGCAATGTTTTTTTATTATTTACTAATTAATATTTAAATTTTTACACTATGTAAAAATGTTTTGTACAAAGATTAGAAATGAATAGTGAAATAAAGAAATAGCTCTTGTGAGGAAGAAAAAGGATATGTATAATAAATGGTTAGCAACAAAGGACCTTTATGATCGGAAACAGTATAACAGTAAATAAAGAAGTAAAAAAACAGGTAAATAAAGCCAAAAATGAGATATCGAATAAAGCCTCGATAACGTAGAAAATTGTATGGGTACCACAAGAAGTAAAGAAGCCTAGAAAACAATTAGATATAGAACAGATAAAAAAGAACGCAGTATTGTCACTGAAAATTGTACAATTTTATGCACAAAGCTTACAAAAAGTCAGAAAAATAACAATAACAATTAAAAGTTTACTGAAATTATAAACCGTCAAAATCACAAAATAAAAGATAATAAAATACACAATCCATTGCAAAATTTAAATAAATTGCAAATTGCACAGTTTAAGTGGCTGCATATGATACCCAAATAAACATAATATACACTATACAAATACTTTAGTTACTTATACATAAACGTACTGTAAGTTCTTAGTTATTCGTTAAGAAACTCTTGCACTAAGAAATATCGTCTTTCAGATAGATAGGCTTTTGTCATTTTACGGAACTTAAGAAAAGAAGTTCCAGGTTTAAGTTGGAAAGAGAGATGGTTGTATAATTTTTTTGCCGAATATAATATAGATTTCTTTACTAACTCAGTGGACGGGATCGGTAAATACACATCCAAGGTTGAATTTCTGGTGAAGTAGTCATGATAAGGTCTTGCTTTTAAAAAACATGTAGGTGGTTACGAATTAAGGAAACAGTTTCTAGAATATATAAAGAGGGAAGAGTTAAAATCCAGTCATTTTTTAAGTAGCTTCTGCAATGTCTTATTCTACTTAGGCCAAAAAGATACCATATTTCTCTTTTTTGGAATTTAAAAATACCATCAGATTGGACAGCTGTACTAGAACCCCAAAAAGGAAGACCATATCGAAGATAAGACTCGAACAAAGAACTCGTTATGGAAAATGGGAAAGCTCCAGAACTGGAAGAGTAGGGTAGATCGGGGCTAGTTGTGACAGGGGCATGTTGTGACAAATAGTTTTATAGACTAACCATAGGTAGCAGCGTCGCCCGGTTACCCAAAATTCCACGTCCGCATGTCCTCAGTCTGTTTGTATAGTTTGGTTGTGATGCTATGCGTTTCTGCCGCTTTATAAAATTATATGTCATTTCGTTGTAACGAAGTAAAGTTTTGCTGTTGTCTTTGAATTGTTATTTCACTTTCAAACCACAAGGTAAGAAACTTATTCTAGTTGTAGTAGATAGTTTGTTTATTTCTCTCTAGTAAGACACAGTTTGGTTTCTATACGACGTGTCAAGGTCTGTGCAAGTGGCTTTATGTAAAATGGCGTACGGTGGGGCTAGTTGTGACGAAAGGCTTGGGGCAGATTGTGACAGTGTCACAACATGCCCCTACTAATTTTAATGCATGTTTATGGGTTTGTTACAGATAATGGTGAGAAATTATAAAAGGAAAACGGAACGTGGTCGGAGTAATATAAACAGTTACGAGTCGGCTTCGTTAGATGTTAAGTCTGGATCGTGTAGTTTAAGGCAAGCAGCTGAAAAATATGGCGTTAACCGGATGTCCTTACTTATATATATATAAAAAAACAACAAACCAATCCAGATGGAGTGGTAGAAATGGGTTACAAAAGACCTCGAATGATATTTTCACAACAACAAGAAGAAGAGCTCTGTGAATATGCTGTTCAGGCAGCGAAAATATTTTATGGTATTAGTCCAAAAGAAATGAAAAGTTTAGCTTTTGAATTTGCTATAGCGAACAAAGTTCTTGTGCCTGAGAATTGGGTAGCAACAAAACACGCCAGTAATGATTGGTTTACAAAGTTCATGCAACGTAACAATAATGTGTCTATTCGTGTTCCTGAGGCTACCAGCTTAAGTCGGAGTACAAGTTTCAACAAGCACAATGTCGGACTCTTTTTTGATAACCTCGAATTAGTATTAAGTCAAAACCATTTTACAGCTAATGATATTTGGAATATAGACGAGACAGGGACTGGGACTGTCCAAAAACCGGTAAAAATCATAGCGAAGAAAGGCGAGAAAAGAGTTGGTGGTGTCACTTCAGCTGAGAGGGGGACCAATGTTACTATGGTTCTTGCTATTAACGCAGAGGGTAACTCAGTTCCTCCTATGTTCGTTTTTCCACGTAAGTTTTACAAGGAGCATTTTGTACGTGATGGGCCAGTAGGTTGTTGTGGTACTGCTAACCCAAGTGGCTGGATAACAGGCCCGGACTTTTTGTTTTTTATGAAGCATTTTGTAAAAAAAGTAAGGTGCTCAAAGAAATCACCGGTTTTAGTTCTGTTAGACAACCACAGTGCTCACCTATATATCGAAGTCCTTGACTATTGTACAGAGCACGGTATTACTCTCTTATCGTTCCCTCCCCATACAACAAATAGACTTCAACCACTGGATGTTTACGTTTTTGGTCCATTTAAGAAGTTTTTAAACGACGCCATGTGTGGATGGATGAAATCTCATCCTGGAAACACAGTCTCAATTTATGACATCCCAAGTATAGTGAAAACAGCATTACCTAAAGCTGTAACACCAACAAATGTTCAGGCAGGATTTCGTTCTACAGGAATATGGGAATTCAATAGAAACATTTTTAATGAAGAAGACTTTCTGTGTTCTTCGGTGACCGACCGACCTTTGAATAGGCCTATTGACATCGTAGATGGTAATGAGGAAGCCAGTGCTGGGCAGCTTAAAGAGTTTCAGCATCTCGATGAACCTGAACCGTCGTCATATTATGCTAACCAGCCAGGACCCTCCCATACCTATCAACCAGGACCATATCAACAAGGATCATCGCAGGCCAACCTACCAGGATCATTCCATGCCGAAGTTCTGCCTGTCAGCCCTATGGATATAAGACCTCTGCCAAAAGCTGGTCCTCGAAAAAATAAAAAACGCAAGAGCTTAACATCTGCAATTTTGACTAGCACACCTGTCAAGGAGACAATTCGCAGTGAAGAGTTAAAGAGGAAGGAAACAATAAAGTGCAAAGAAGATAAAATAAAGAAAAAATTATTTGACTCAAAACAACTGTTGCCTAAGAAAAAAGCAGCACCAAAGAAAGAGACCGCAACAAGAAAAAGAGAAGACAGCTCAGAAGAAGAGGAAGAAGATTACTTTTGCTTAGTTTGTATGGGACCATATAAAAAGTCTAGGTTAGGAGAAGACTGGGTGCAATGTATGGAATGCAAGAGGTGGGCTCATGTAAAGTGCACAAAAGATGATCTTTATTATGTTTGTATAAACTGCCACTCTTCAGAACTACAAGTAGAATCAGCACAAATTGACGATAGCGATTAAGTTTTTTATTTTACTTTAAATTCACTAGATGTTTTTCTACACATTTGTTTCTTACATAAACATTTATCAAACATTTATGTATCTATACTTAACTATAAAATAAATTTATTATGGAAACTTTGTTATTATTCTCCAACTAAAGTTTATTATATTTAAAAATATTTACTGTCACAACCTGCCCCAAGTTCGTCACAACTTACCCCATATTGGGGCAAATTGTGACAATATGTGCATTTTGTAAAACTATTTACATACTGTAAGGTATTGCTTAAAAATTGCTGATGTTCCCAAATAATGATTCCCAATTAAAAATAGTACCTCATTAAAGTAATCTAACAGCCCTAAAAATTACGAAAAAAATGTTAAAAATTATTTTGTCCAAAGTGGCACAACTAGCCCCAGTCTACCCTACCCGTAGAACTAATTAAATATGGCTCTAACAAACTATTTCAGCTCTTGGCTTTTACTTTTATTTTATTCTTCACAGGTGTAGAGGTACCACCAGAATGGAAAACTACATATATCAGCAATCTATACAAAAATAAAGGCGACAGAAAGGATTGTAAGAACTACCGTTGGGTTAGTGTAACCAACTTAATTTGTAGAATGTACAAGAAGATAATTAAAAGCCGAACTGAAGATTATTGGGAAGACGCTAAAGATAAAAGTGGCTTTCGTATTGGTATTTCTTGTATAGACAATGTATTCTGTCTAAAACAAAGAATAGAAAAGCGCTTTAAACACAATATGGAGACACACATGGTATTTATTGATCTTCAAAAGCCGTATGATAGTGTCTCATTAGCCAAGTCGTGGCAGGTGCTAGAAGATAAGAAAATTTCACCGATTTACATCAATGCTGTGAGTGAGTTCTACGACGATATGACGAGTTCAATAAAGATTGGACAAAAGTGACAAAACAGATAGACGTGACCAAAGGACTTCGCCAAGGCTGCTGCATTGCACCTACGCTCTTTAAGATGTATTTGAAGGGGGTTTTAAATATTTGAAAAAAAAATGTGAATCTACGGGTATTAAAATTGGAAATCATAAAATGTACCACTTTCATTTTGCGGATGACCAAGTAATATTTGCAGAAGATCAAGATGATATCCCCTACATGCTGTGAAAAATAGATGAAAAATATACTAAGTGGGGATTATCGATTAATCCATCAAAAATAGAGCATATAGTAGTATAAGGTAAAGGAAGACACTTAGAACTAAGAAGCAAACAAATCGAATATACTGTGTAAGCATTACAAACGATGGTTGGAGTACAAAAGCTACTAGCATCGGTCAGCGTAATTCAGCAATACGTCAACGGAATAGTATACTCTGGAATAACCATATCATAAAAATTAGGATATACAAAAGTATCGTAGAAAGTATTGCTACATATGGTAGCAGTACTTTCTACGATACTTTAACTTACTTTACTTAGTTTTAGTTACTTTACTTTACTTTAATTAGTCCAGTCAGTTTAGCTTAAGCATATATGAATTTTTATTTATTTATTTATTTTTTTAATTTATTTTTTATCGACAATCAAATTAATAATAATAAAAACTATTGTTACTGGTTTTGCTTTCCACATAAAATAACTGTATATTCATTCATATAATATGTATATTAATCAAGCCAACATTACAATGACATATATAATGACAATATAGTTAATTTAAGAAAAATTTTTAAAACATTTTAATAATATGTGTAATGGTGCATTTTGTGAAGTACAACATATTCTGTAATCTCACGATTAGTAAGACAATTAATAATTATAACTATATAATTTTTATATTTATTTTTTAACAGATGTCTTGGAAAATAATTAAAATAAATTCGAAAGCTTGACAGTTTTCTTTGTCTTGTGGGCCAAACATTGTTCGAACTTTACTTTGGGATTTTAATGAAAGTGAATAAATATGTTATAAATAGAAAAGATTAAGTTACATGTTTTACAGTACAGTAGTCTGTTAAGTACAGTTACATGTTACAGTAGTCAGAAAGAAACGTTAAGGAGTTTTCAAAGTTGATGCAACAATTGAAAAAAAATTATCACGGACGGTTAAACAAATAGACAAATAATCTAATGATAAGAGGTTCTTTTTTACAATCTTCAAGCCGTACTTCTTTGTCCTCTTGGATCAGCATTTTACTACGTTAACATAGTTAGTGTTTATAACTTTACTATAGTTGACATGATCCCATCATGCTATATTTGGAACAAAGTAAAAGCCAATAGAGAAACTGAAGAAATAGTAATTTACATTTTTAAGTACCTTGAAGATCTGAATGAAAGAAAGGATAAACCAACCAACATAATTTTCTACAGTAGCAGCGCGGAAATCTGCACCAATGTTGTTTCGAACATGATTCTGAGGTTCCTTAACCAGGATGTTTTTCTCCTTCTTGGATCTCGCTTTTCAAATAATTTCCGCATAGGATGGCTTGTAGGAGGGTACATCTGGATCCGAACCACTGTAGCTTTCAAAATTTGATGGTAATCATTACCTCTCGGTTCTTCTTCTTACTTACATACTAATAAAAACAGTCAAAAACAGCACCATCGTTTATTGTTAATGGGTTCACACAAAGATTTCATGGGTCTGAAGGACCTAGTTAAAATAGGACCTAGGTAAAAATGATTAGGTTTATCAAGGATTGTGTACTACAAAAGGCCAATTGGCAAGCACGACTATGAAGAAGTCATAGTCAAGAGAAGAAGGAAAACCTGCCTATGAAGGTCTAGACTAAAAGTCAGCTTATGAAAAGAAGGTGGGAATCACTAAAAAAAGGAGGCAAAATAATATTGAAAGGAAGTGCATACCTGAAGTGTACTATTTATTATATTTATCTAAAATAAGTCAGTATATAATACAGTTGTATTTTAAACAATAGTAAAGTAATTTTTTGAAATTTTAGTTGTGTATTATATTATTGGATCTTCCAATTGCGTTGATAGCACAACAAACAGTTACTGTTGCTCCACTTTCCCCTGACATAATTTTACCAACTTGTTTTTTACCTTTGCATACAGTGATCTTTGACTTATGGACAGTTGAAAGTTCTGTTTCGTCACGCTTGTTTCTAGTTCAATCCTACTGTTTTCAAGAAATGTCTTTAAATTTCCGCAAAAATTTGATACGTTGTTTCTGTTGAAGCGAATTGCTCGAGAAAGACTGGTTGCTTCCGGAGAGCATGGTGATAAGATTTTCATCCTCTTCAGAAATCCGTATAACCAGTCGTAAATGGCTTGCTTATGTTTATTCCACGAAGCAGGAATTTTTTATTATTTCCCTAGGCAAACTCGTACGCCAGTTATTTTTGCTTGTTTGGTTGTAATGTAAGGCCATGGTGTAATTTGCTGGCATCATCTAAATAATCTTTATACACATTTTCCTCTGCATTTGTAAATATTTGAAAAAATCTTTCATCAAAAGGATCATCTATAATAATCAGGTCATATCTTCCGGATAGCTCAGAATGAAGTTTGTAAGATAATATATGACTCTCCTATTTTATTACAGCTCTTAACTGTTTTATTTCTATTAAATACGCAATCACACGGGACAGTTATACTATCAAAAAGTAAATTAATTGATAGATTTATATTTTTATTTATAATTTTATAATTTTATTTTCTTTATTTCAGAGTTTTTAAAGGATGTAGAAGATTCTTTACGAGCCAACAACAAAAAATGTTTTACAACATTAAAGCAAAGTGTTGACCAAGTTGAAGTTCCTTTGCAGACTGCAGTTGGCCAAAAACATTTTAACAAACTATTCAATTTGTGTGAGGATAAATCAGAGAACGTTCATAATTCGTTGGATATGTACAACTTAGTAACGAAAAGTCAAACACTAGATTGGTTGTGTAAAATGCTGCTATTTAGTGGGCCTGAAATCAATCATTTAGGAAATATTCGTAATATAATTTTTGGTAGGAAGTGTTTAACATACAACTATGATAAAATGATTTCGCAAATCGACAATAATGTCTGGGAGGACTTTGAAGGTTTTGGAGGTAATAAAAATATTATTTGTTAGATACGGTATACTCGAAGTACGAAATAGTTTTTATTGACGTTATACCTAGTGAAAAGCTGTGAGTATCTTATTGATGCGCACTACTCTTCTTTACTAGAAATAATAGTGTTTTCTTGAAAGCCGTCAGTTTTTCATCGGTCCTACTTCATCAAAATGTGTTATTACACATCTTCCATTAACTCGGGACTCTAACAAAATCACCGCCGGCACTAGATGAACCTTTTATTTGGCACTGGTATATTCAAGATTCTTGTATCAAGGCGACATCGAATCCAGTCTTAGCAATAGAAAATTCTGAAGAACTTACTATACTGCGCTGAAGGTTCGCTTGTAGCATCCCAATTAAGACCGATCCAAATTAACACCAATTTCGGATAGAAATCCAATCTTCATTTTTTTATTTATAGATTCACAAAACTCACTAATCTTTAAATCTTTTTCTGGGTAATGTTTTTTTGCCAGGTGTACATTTTATTTCACGAAATGAGACGAAATACTATCAGGCCCGATAGTACACCCATACTGTGGATAGCTATAATATCCCCCAGTTCGCCAGCTTTCTGGGATATTTCTTAGGCAACCTTGGATGATCTAGTAATTATGGTAAGAGGAAATATGGTAATTTTCTATCCAGCACACTACAAAGATCATTAAATATCCTTACTAGATGATGCGATAGGGAAAAACTCTCTGTCAATGCTAGTAAGACAGTAGAACTTCAAACAGTTGTACTTTTTATATAATACTGCAGTCAGTATGATTACGTATGGCGCAATATCATGGTGGTCTAAATGCCAACAAAAGAGAAGCTGAATAAGCTTCAACGACAAGAATGCTTAATCATAACAGGAGCGATATCGACTACCGTAATAGGCTCCATGGATGCTATGCTTGACCTCCCTCCATTACATATATGGATGGAGAAGAAGACGACGGTAGGAGAATACGGAAGGCGGAAAAGACGCCAGGAAGCAGGGCAAAGGGATACTAAGATCAAATCTGAAGAAATAATTAAAAATTATCCAGAGTTGGAAATGATGATAGCAGATGCAATGCAACCTAAATATAATTTCGTTTACCGTTTACCTTTTTCCAGAAAGGGAAGAATGGGGGTCGAATAAAACGAATTTCAGCTGATTAAAGGTGCTGGAATAAAATTGGATTGACTTTAAATTATTTTGGAATGTCTTCAAAACCTGAGTCCTAAAACCCAACAAAGTAAGTTTACTGTGAGTAATTTTACTCTGGACATACTGGTATTGAAGGGAACTAAAAAGTGGACCTATTTGTCAGAGGAGGGGCAAATCAATCATTCACAAGTTAGAGTCTATCGTTGGCATAGCAAGAAGTACAGCCAAAAGAACAATATTGAACTGGGTGGAACGGATGTAACGTAACTACTGGTACAAACAAGTGGGTCTTAAATACTCCAAGGCTTTTATACCTGAACCTTCGAAAAAGAGACCCAAAGATCTACTAGATGTGAATAGGAGTGATCTGGCGTTGTCGTACCAACCAAAATATATTGAGGTACTTTGGACACATCACCAGACGAATGGAAGGTATGGAGAGGTTGTGGTTGAAGGCAAGGTAGATGGTAAAAGAACCCGAGGAAGATCGCCACTCCGATGATCAGACCAAATAAAGTGCTCTACCAGTTACTCTCTGTCTGAGGCAGCACACCGCGCCCAGGAGAGGGAAGAATGGATAGCAACCATTCGTAAAATACCAAACGTCATCATATGCTTACAAAGGATAAAGGATAGAGGAGGAGGAGGCGTTGTCGCAGGTCTCCTAACACAATATTGTTACCTCAAGAGGCACATGAACAAAATCGGACTGACAGAAAGTGCGAATTGCAGATTCTGTCATACTGATGACGAGACGGCGGAACACATTATGTGCAACTAAGCAGGGTTGATAGGATAAGGCTCAATACACTTGTACATTATCAACTCGACCTCTACGACTTTGTAGAAGTAATCACTAAGGTCATAATAGACTTTGTTAAAAAGACTGGGCTACCGAGACAAACTTAGCATAAGGATAAGCCACAATCGACCACTTAGGTCGAGTGGAAGGATAGTAAAGCACCCTCTCATATTGAACCTAACCTAACACCTCGGGATTGGAGAGCGCAATAGTCTCAACATAAATCTTAGTATTTTGTGAATGTATCTGTATTTGTAATTGGCAACGTGGCATTAAGAAAAATATAAAGTTTTAACTTAATTTTTTTTGACTATTGCCTGATTTAGAGAAAATTAGATACAAAAAAAAACAAAAGGTCATACTTAATAAGACTTGTCTTGTGATCGATCCAAAAATCCTAGCTGTATTAGTTCAACTTCTAGGTATGTGAGCGTCTTCACTGCTTCAATATCACTCTCTACTCAAATTTGGTTTCTATTTTCCCTTGAGCTTATATTTTGAATGTTTATTTCTTATAGTTCAATTTCCTTGGTCATTTTGTTCAGATAATCAATGAATTCAGCCGCCTACACGGATGAAGGTAATACCAAATTTTTGTTAACATTAACATTAACGGTTTTTTCTTTTTGTTCTCTATGTGTCAGAGTTAAAACACATCAGTAAAAGATGACAAACTAAGTTTTACTTTCTGTACCTAAATTTTAAAGAATTTTAAAATGTATTTTGTCCATTATTTTATATTTTATATGTGTGTTATTAATGTTGAGTGTCTATGCTTTTACAAATAATCTCAACGACTAGTAAGTTGCACTGAAGAATTGTGATATTTTATAAATATTTACATTTTTCTCTTATTACAGTGTCTTGAATAAGGAATAAAACCATTCCGAAAGCTAGACAAAAAGTCAAAAGAGTGTTTCATTAACATCCCGGCCAATTCTCTGACTGTAACCCTAATAAAGTGTGTTGTTTATATATATATATATATATATATATATATATATATATATATATATATATATATATATATATATATATATATATATATATGTGTGACAGGCGGATAATAGCGAACAACAAGAGTCCATGGAGTTTCATTAAAACCAAATCAAAATGATTATACCCAGCTCAACTTCTAACTTAAAAAAAAGATAACAATCGAAAAAAGCAACAGTGGATGAACGATGAGATTTTAAATCTAATGGACAAAAGATTAATTAACATTAACATCCCGGCCAATTCTCTGACTGTAACCCTAATAGACTGTGTTGTTTGTATATATATATATATATATATATATATATATATATATATATATGTATATATATATATATATGTATATATATATATATATATATATATATATATATATATATATATATATATATATATATATATATATATATATGTGTGTGACAGGCGGATAATAGCGAACAACAAGAGTCCATGGAGATTCATTAAAACCAAATCAAAATGATTATAACCAGCTCAACTTCTAACTTAAAAGATAACAATCGAAAAAAGCAACAGTGGATGAACGATGAGATTTTAAATCTAATGGACAAAAGACACAAAGAATCAAAACATCGAAATATATAAACGAATTAATAAGGAAATCTAGGACAGGACTAGCTGCAAAAGCAATATTCTTCGAAAATAACTGTTTGAAAATTGAAGTATTACAGGGAAAACATGATGCCTTTAATATGCATCAAACAAACAAGTAACATCATTGATAAAGACGGCAAACTTATTATCACTGATTTGGATAAAATAGACGGATGGAAATAATACGTTGAGGAACTATTTAATGATGAAAGGCCCGATCTTGAAATAACTGGTCTGGTCCTGACATAACTATTGACGAACTTGGACGAATAACATGATTAGCAAAGACTAGAAAAGCGAAGGGACCGGATGAAATACTGAGTAAAATAATAAAGCTTTTTTAAAGTTTAGGTAAAAGATCTCTCCTTTATCATTTTAATAATATTTATGAAACTGGCTATATACTAGCGGATTGGCTGCTGTCGACTTTTGTAACGATACCTAAAAAAGCAAATGCGAAAGGATGTAGTGGCTATCGAACCATCAGCTTGAGCCTGAGCTTGAGCTTGAACCATGAGCCATGTTTTAAAAATATTTCTTCGAACTTTTCACTCAAGGATGTACCAAAAAATATAAGAACAACTTAGTGACAGGCAGTTTGGGTTCCGCAATAACCTTGGAACCAGAGAAGCACTATTTAGTATTCAAGTTATGGTACAGAGATTTAGAAATAATCCAGTTTATATGTATTTTATTAACTTTGAGTAGGCCGTTAATCAGGTAAAACATACCGAAATGATAGCCATTCTTCAGCACGTAGGTATTGATGATAAAGACCTACGTATCATTATCTTTATCTGGCATCAGGGTACAAAATCAGGATTGGCCAAAATAATTTTGAAGAGCTTCAAATACGAACAGGAGGAAGACAGGGCTGCATTTTGTCTCCACTAATATTTAACATCTATTCGGAGTTCGTTTTCAATAAAGCATTGAATAATGTTCAATGTGGTATCAAAATTAATGGCATCAATTTTGATAATTTGAGGTACATGGATGACACGGTGTTAATTGCAAATAGTTACGAAAATCTTTAACATCTGATTAATAGGATTACCATAACGTGTGATCAATATAGACTAAAGCTAAACACTACAAAGGCAAAGTAAGGTTTTCAGTAAAACGCCAATACAACTAGAAGTGATAACATATTATGGAGAACAACTGGAGAGAACCAACAGTATAACTTATCTTGGTTGTAATCTAAACGAGAACTGAGACATGAGCAAAGAAATTAGATTACGTTTAGAAAAGGCCAGAGCTGCATTTTTTAACATCTTTCTGTTTTAAGATGAACAGAATCTTATGTGGAAACAATATTACTTTGAGAATGAAACATAAATTAGTAAGATGTTAAGTGTTCTCTATTTTTTTTTTTTTTATTTTATTTACGTGTCTCGACAACTATGGTCATTGACACGGGAACAAACAAAATCGGTATTTATAATATATGATTAAGCTACAGTTTTGGTACTTTTACAAAATTCGTAAATATTTTATATTAAATTATATAATTTAGAGTCTCTTAAAAAAATAATCAAAGAGTTCATTGAACCAGGTGAACTAAGTATATCACTAAGGGTACCACTAATGTTATGCCGTCGTCGGGTGGAGCTGAAAGTACTGCATTCAAGTAGGATATGCTGTATGGAAAGCCGCGTGTTGTTGCAGCGTTCGCAGACTGGTGGATTTCCAGAACTCATGAGGTAACCATGCGTGAGACGAGTGTGTCCTATTCTTATTCGTCTGATTATGGCTTTGTCTCTTCTTTTTTGTATGGGAATTTGCAGTGGTCGAATTATTGGTTGTATTTGATGTAATTTGGATGTGCTCCATTGATCTTGCCAATTTTCCAAGACTGATTGCCTGAAGAGATATTTTAGGTCCTGATGGAGCTGTATCCTTTCGACTGGATGATCAGGGCAATTAGCTTCTTTCGCTGCTTAGTCCGCTTTCTCGTTACCAATAACACCTACGTGCGAAGGAACCCAGATTATGGAGACTGAGGTGCCCGAAGTTAACAGCTGATGACAGTGAGCGTGTACCTTATTGACTATTGGGTATTGTGATCTTAGGGTTTTTAGTGAATGTATCGATGACAGAGAGTCGGTGCATATGGCTATACGTTTGCTGCTTTTTGGTGTGACTTCTAGCGCCTTGTTTATTCCATATAATTCCGCTGTATGTATACTGCAGATAGTAGGGAGGCGAAATGACGCTATTGTTTCATTTGTTGTAGTAACAGCACAGCTTGTACCATGTTCATCTTTACTGGCGTCTGTGTATAAGATTGTATCAAACTTTTCCATGTCAATCATTTTGTTGAACTCTTGTCTAAACATACTAATGGGGGTTTCCTTTTTGTCGTATCTACATAGACTAATGTTAAAACTAGGCTGCTTTCTGGTCCAAGGCGGGGTATGAGGGATACAGATCGGGGTCATATGTGAAAAATCTGTGTTGTTAATTAACTGGTGTAATTTGCAGTCAAATGGGTATACAGACCTAAGTTTTTCTGTTGGCTTTATTACTGTGTGTCTGGCAACAAGCTTGGCAGCTGGATTTGAGGGGTTGGCAGAGACCTTTGCAAAGTAATTCAGAAGTAGTCTTTGTCTCCTATAGGTCAGTAGAGGTTCATAGGCTTCAACATGAATGCTTTCAGATGGGCTAGATCTAAAAGCACCAAGACAAATACGAAGAGATGTGTTCTGAACGACGTTAAGAGAATTTAAGAGAGACTTGCATGCAGACATATAGAGTATGCTACCATAATCAAGTTTGGACCTAATTAGGGCTTGGTAAATTCTGAGTAATACTTCCTCTTCAGAGCCCCAGTGATAGTGAGCAAGAGATTTAATTATGTTTATTCTTTTTAAACAATTAGCTTTAGTGGTTTGTATATGATTTCTCCAAGACAGTCTTTTATCAAACTGCATACCTAAGATTTTATGGTTATCTACTACACGAAGCGCAGTTCCATGCAGTTGTAAATTAGGTTGAGGAGACCTGTATTTTTTACTAAACTGGATTACTACAGATTTAGGTGGTGAAAATTTGAATCCTATACTTTCTGACCAATTGGTTATAGACTCTAGGGTGTTTTGGAGTAACGCGCATGTACTGGATGTGGTCCTACCTTGACAAAATAGAATGATATCATCAGCGTAAATAGCGTGTTGAACTGGTGCTTTTATCGTAGAGCATATGTCGTTAATACAGATTAAGAATAGTGTGGTGCTAAGTATACAACCTTGAGGTAGTCCATTCTCTACAGCTTGTGGTGCAGACATTTTACCATTTGCAGACACTTGGAACGTTCTATCCGTTAAAAAATTATTAATAAATGTTGTTATATTACCTTCTAATTTGAGGTCACTAAGTTTTGCAAGAATTATTGATTTTGAAGTGGTATCGAAAGCACTCTCTATGTCTAGAAAAACGGCAATTACTTCATTCACTCTGAGATAGCGCG
>NW_027312740.1:0-26380 GCF_040954645.1 Diabrotica undecimpunctata | reverse complement strand
ACGCGCTATCTCAGAGTAAATGTGAAATTTAGGAAAACACTCATTTTTAGTAGTATTTTATTTATAAATCGATATAACCTCCACAAAAATAACGCAGTGAACTCGAAAAAGAACGGAATTGCGGCCGATAGCCACTACAGAGTAATTAATCTCATTTGTTGCAAATAAATTTAGCGAAAGGGTCACTTTAAATTGTATAGAGTAACATTTGGGATATAAAATACAAAAAAGGAAAAGGAAGTGGGCATGGAGTTAATGGAGGACGCCGACACTATAACTGATGACAATGGCTTTGCGGCTAGTATGACTTGAAGTGCGATATTTACAGTCGAATAGGTTTTATTGAACAATAAAGAAACGGTAAATTCTACAAAATGAAAATCGTATCTTAGATATTTTAGATTTTATTAAAACAGCTGCTGTGAGTAACATGCCTCGCCTATATTAAATCTTAAAATTAGAGTATATTTTAGTATCTTTTTATTTTTATTTCAAGAGTAACTGTTAGAATTAAAGAAAAGCTTATCATTGTTAATGATGTTTTATTAAGGAGATCTGTTATATTATGTTGCTATGGCACTTACAAAATGCCAAAAAGTCAGCTTACTGTGATTTTATTGCTAATTCCAATAATAAACCTGGATACTGCTGAAAAATAGTAAATTTCGAAAGAAACATTACAAGATCCAGTTCGGTACAACCTGCTTTACATCCAAACGAAATAACTCAATTTTTTACTACAATAATTGCAGATAATATAATCTCTTTCCACTATTAATCTCGATGTTCCTACAATACCTAACAATATTATTGCATTCCAACAATGATTATATTATCAGTTTTTAAAATTCATTTATTATTTGTTACACGTTTAGACTTTATTATTGTATTACCGGAATCATAAAACTGGTTTAGATCATGGTACAAAGAATAACAGGTATGATATTGCGCAGGCCACTGTCAGCAGACCCCTACTCTTGACGTCACAATGAGAGTTGCCGTCATTGTAATATATGTGTTTGTAATGGAAATTTTATTAATGTTTCAGATGTTGGCTTCTTTGGTAAGCTTGTTGTAGATTTTATGGTGTTGTGTGAGATTTAAGTTGATTTGTAGGCATTTTAGTGTGAAAAAATTATTATTAGGAATATTTTGAACTTCTTATGCGATTTTATAAGTGATAGTGGCTTTGTAGGTATACCTACTTTGTAGTTTATATGGACAATATTTTGGTGTTTTTTTCTTCTTCTTTCAGTACCCTGTCCGATTATCGAACGTTGGCGATCATATTGGCAATAATAACTTTGTTTACGGTGGCTCTAAATAAATTAGCGGTGGTCTCTTGATACCATTCTCAGAGATTTCGGAGCCAGGATGTTCTTCGCCGGCCTGGGCCTCTCCTTCCGGCGATCTTACCCTGTATTATGAGGTGTAGAAGGTTATACCTCTCTGGATGTCTCATTACATGACCGAAATATTGTAGCTTTTGAATTTTTAGAAGGTTTTTTTTTGGTGTTTTAGAAGTTATAAATAAGATATGTTTAATTATTAAGAAGAATAGTAAAGGGAAACAAAGCTTACTTTTCACTCACCCATGTGTTCCGCTCCAAAAACACACACTGGAGATCGAAAATCGGGGTCTACAAGACTATTATCAGACCACTAGTATGTTATGGAAGACACAAAACGAAAACTGGAAGTCTTCGAACAAAAAGTCCTAAGGAAGATATTTGAAATTAATAACGAAAACGGAGAATGGAGATCCAGGTACAACCAGGAACTCTACCAACTTTTGAAAGAGACACCCATCTTAAAATTCGTTAAACTTAAGAAATTTAAATTTGCTGGTCATGTAGTGAGAGTGGAAACTGGAAGATTGCCAAAAAGAGCAATAGATAGTAAAATACAGGGCGCATGGCCAAAAGAAAGGCCACAAAAAAGGTGGGAGGATAAAGTGGCAGCGGACGCGTAAGTAAAATTTGTTAGACGTAAGAACCTGGAGAAGATCGGGGCGGGACCGGCAAGGTTGGATGCATAGTTTTAAGGAGGCCAAGGCTCGATTTGGGCTGTAGCGCCATTGGAGAGAGAGAGAGAGAAATGTTTAATTTTTATTGAGCCTGTACTTAGTACTCAATCATACTCATACGTCTCCTGTATTTTTTAGGGACTTTCGCTAGGAATAATTTATAAGCTAAACATAAAATGCGTTGTGCAGTATCTGATTGTTTAACTGATACTCAGAAAAGAGATGCAGATAAATCTGGTAGATTGTATGGTTTTCTTAAGGACTCAGTGGTGGAAAAACTGTGGGTTATTTCTTGTTGCCGTGAAGACAAATTTAATACTAAAACCTCAGAGATTTGTTTAAAACACTTTAAGCCGAAAGACTGAAAGAAATTGGCTGCATGAATTGCTGCAATATGAATCAAAGAAGGGACCTAAGCTGAAAGGTGATGCTGTTCCTTTTCATCTGCCATACTTAAAAAGTTTATTCATGAATCAGCTTAAAAGGCAGGAAAGGGTTTCCAAAAGAGTCGAAGAGGATTATGAAACAGATAATTACACAGTCTCTTTAGATCTCGAATGTATTTTAGAATAAAAAAATTAAACCTTAAAAAAGATATGGGAAATAAGAGAAAATTAAAGAAAATTGTAACTTAAAACCTTGTGTTTTATGTACAACTAGACGAGCGAGGGCTCGATCCCCTCGTTGGGCCTGCGCCAAATAAGACAAGGCAATCAAAAGAGAGCTTGTAAATTTACGAAGGTTACCTCCGTAGGATTAAAAAGCTAAGAATATAAAAAAAAAGTTTTTAAATAAAATTCACAAATTTATTTTACAGAATTATTTTTGTTCAGTGTATTAGTTATTAATTTTTTAATCAAAATAATAAAACACCTATATTTCAATAAATCCGAAGTAGTTCAATAAAAAACTCTATTAATCTATAAAATGGTTTTTATTGCCATAAAAATTAATTGGGTTCCGAGCGCCGACGTTCTTACGGGAAACATTTAAGATCACTCTCATTGTGACGTCATGCGCGAACTGGTCCCAATTTCGCACTCGGGAGTATCATACCTGTTATTCTTTATACCAAGGGTTTAGATAATCCATAAAATTATTACCTGACTACTAGATTAACTTCGGTAACAAAGATTTAGATTTTCGGTATAAATACAAATAGGGTCCGACATGCCCGTGTTGCCCCTTTACGTGACAAAATTCTTTCAACGCAATAATTTCAAAAATGATAATGAATATTTTAAATAGCTCATGACTATATTGAAGAAAACATACTTCTAAATAAATTGCATAAAATTGCAATACAGATTTTTTATCAGTTTATGATAAATGAATTGGCATCTCGGGTCCGTTGGATCCACCTAACTTGGATAAGGGTTAATTTTATATTTTGTTTCTCCAAAGTATCCGACAAACATAAGCTCATCTCTAAATGTGATAAATTATTGTCCTTTCCGTATATGAACATTTTTTTCGATGAAATATTACTCCCCGTAACTGCTTGTGGTCGTAACAAATGACTCACTTAAACACGTGCACATTTAAATCAAACCTAAAACTTTGGAACATCCATCACGTCAGTCGTGTTTAGCTGTCCAAGAAATAATTAGTCCCGCTATTTATACCCTCTGTAATAATTAATATCCCCATTTGAAGTTGTTTTACTTTTTATTTGCAGAAGCGCTCAGGGTGAAAACGTTCATCGAGACGTGCATGCAGTCCGGCGGAGACGAAGTTTTGCCAGTATTAGGTCGTCTTATGTCAGAGAGTCACGAGAGCCTAAGGGATCTTTATGAGTGTAGTCATCCACAATTAGACAGGTCAGTGATTATTACCTACCAACAAGGGTTAGGGTTTAGGGTCCCTTTAGGGTAGATATTATGTACAAAATTGAATTAATGTTATACAAATGTTTATATAAACTAAATAAAATATATTCTAAAATATATAGGCATCAAATATATCGCAATCGTCAAAGTAAAGTTTGATTATAGAGGTACATTAAAAAAGTTCAATGAAATTTAGTAGATCTTGTGGATTTTCTAACGGCTATGATCTTGAAAATATCTCCGTATCGGCTCGTCCAAAATTATTATAATGAAAACGAAAAACATTACCTCAACATATTGTATTCATCATCATAGTCATTAACATCTTGGCAGATGTGTCTGCAGCTCGAATAGTCTGGTGAATGATAGTTTTCCACTGGTTACGGTCAACTGTTACATGTACTCAGTATACTGCTTTTTCGTGATATCTGCCCATCCCTGTGGAGATCTGCCGCGTTTGCGCCGACTCTGATGCCTTCCTTGAATCACCAATTGCTCCATTTTATGATCACTTCAATAGATATGAGCAAATAACTTTAAAATTCTAGATTAAACAGCACTAGAGAGACGCTGATTTGGATTGGATATCGCTCATATCGACACAGTGGTAGGTTGTGTGGTAGTTTTGCCATAGACTGAGAAATCAGGACCGTACGCGCTTCGTTTTAAGAGAATAAACAAACAAAAAATTGATTCTATAAAAAATGTCAGTACAAAAAGGGTGTACATATGTGAAATTATGAACATAATTTCAGTGTATGAGGACTTTATTATATAGGGCTGGTTCAAAATAAATTAGGATGTGTAGTAAAGGGTTATACAGATTATAGCAAATTAAGTTTACACAAAGTCTTACCTATTCTTCTGCTGCACACACTCGCGGTATTTACTGGCTTTCACTCGCGGTTGTTCTTCATACAGGGAAGCTGTCCGGGTACCGGTTTCTGAACACGTGTCTCGCGGGTACTAACACCGAGATCACGAGATAGAGCACGTTTGCGTCTGTATATGATTGAAAATAGTATTTGCGGAATTTTTCGCGTAACTATAAGCGAGAGAGATAATGTCTGTTGTTAGCGGCAGTCAACAGTAGAGATAATACCTCTGTTACCAACGATAGTCAACAGGGAAGAGACATCGTCTGTTCCAAGCGATAGGTAACAGGCAAAAGAGAACGTCTGTTCCCAGCGATAGGTTTATCCGTTTTTTTTATTGCTATCTTACAACTGTCTGTATTTCTAAAGGAGGCGGGTTGAAATGGAATAGGAAGGGTTGGAGTAGGGAATGATTGTAAAATTGTGATTACTCAAGGATACCCAAGAGAAGCCTTGTCTGTGAGCAATTCGATTAATTTTGCCAGAGGCCAGAAGAATGGGTGAGTCTCTTCATCTTTGATTAGTATAACATTACCTGCCCTTAAAGGATCAGTAGCGATGTTTCACTTACTACTACTTTGTCGTAGTAGCATATCCGATACAAGCAGTGGGAGTGTCAGGCATCTGGGAAATGAAATTTTATATATTGATTAGAATATATCCAATAATGATTTTCAATCCGAGATCAATACGTGATCCAGTATTTCACTGTCCCAGTCTTAGGTCAATGACCAGAGACGTTGCAAGAAAAGTTTATAGTGTACTATAAAAGATAAGAGTTTTCCTAAGCAGTCATACATCCGAGAAACATATGATCCTATTTCCTTTTTGTTAAGCGAGGCACCTCTTCACAAACAGGCGGCTTAATAGAGAAATTGTCTTGATAAGGTGACCAGTTAATACCTAGGACCTTAGAGAAGCTATTAAAAAAGTCAAGATTAACTTTCGAAGTGGAGACCATAATACATTCATTTGAAAAGGCACGAGAATTTAAATATATTTTATAGAGTTGGAAACCGTGAGTGTTCAGAAGCGAGCATAGTTCAGAATAAAGTATTTGTAACCTTTCTAAGTTATTGGCGCTGGTCAAGATATTGTCGATATTTGCAGAACTTTTTAAAGTATGAGAGGCCACTGAGTGTGTTGTTTGATTAGCAAAAGTTTGAACATGAGAGACAGTAAACAACGGAGAAGGGCACGTTACATTGAAGTTCATCATATTAAGAGGCGGAAAGACAGACTGAGCCATCAAAGCCGGAATATTGTTGGGTACTGCAAGTGCTGTTGTTACTTGGCCCTTTACGAACGTTAGGGCAATGGTAACAGAAGAAATGGCAGGTTCGAATGAATCTAATGAATTAGATTGTGGGATGGTATGAGTAAGGACAGTTTGTCTTGATAGAACTTTGATGGCAGCCATGTCAGTACGAGGCTGTGAAAGGAATATTTGATTTTCGTGTATTAGTGGAGGAAGTATGGACTTATTCCGAGCAGGGATAATTTTCAAAAAATCGGCAGGTATACCACTTTTTTCACAAGGTGTTGCAATTTATAATAAGTCGATAGACTTTTGTGTTGGAATTTTATTCAAAGGTAAGAAAGTGGGAGTAAATAAATTCTGAGCTTGAATAGAGAGTTTATTAATCTGTCGTATATTTACAGCATTTAAAGTTTCAGGTTGAGAGATATCTTAAATTTGTATACGACATGGGGAAGGTATGTTTGCGAATTCCTCTGGCACATCGCAAGAAGGCGGTACTGGAGTTGAGTTTTCAATAATTAATGGAGACAAATTAACAGTTGTTGTCAGAATCGGAGCAGAAACTAAAACATTTTGTGTACGTAGAGCTTGACTTGAAACCAAAGTATTGGATTGTTGCAATATTTGTGGAGGAGAAATGTTAAAAAATTGTGGTAGAATGATAGTAATTAATACAGCGAAAAATTGACATGATTTTTCATGTATGTGAAAAATTCAACAATGTCTGTATCTTGACGTGGTTTACATAATTATGCCACTGCATTTTAGATACGTGTTGGTAAGCTTCTTTTATCAAAAGGTCTTCCTCTTTTTCTTTAAAATCTACGTTATTTGAAGCCACATACCTTTTCACTTGACTCCACACCATCTCAATCGGGTTCCAGCTCGCACTGGTAAGGCAGCACTCTCAAAATTTTAACGCCGTATTTTTTCGCAATTGTTTCAATTTTGTACATGTCGCAATTGGTGCAATTTGTCGACTTATGAAGTTTTCTAGACGAAGTTGCAGGATGTAGAGGATCGATTTACTGGCGTGTGATATTAAAGCTAGAGTGGTATCGTATTGAGACAAGTATGCTATAAAATTAAGGATAGTTATGATGGTAACCTGATGATATGATAAAACAGTCCACCTGATACAACTCAACAAAACCTGAAAAAGAGAATAATGAATGTAAACTCTGAAATATTACCCCCATAACCGGAGAAGAAATAGAAAAAGCAATTAGAGATATGAAAAGAAATAAGAACAAGTTGAGACATATGAGACAAGTCAAAGTTACAGACATACATCTTAAAAGTATATAAATTGATAAACACGATAAAACATACTTAAAAGTTATTTTTAGAATATTTCTCTAGCTCACAAATGTGAGCTAGTGTGGATGTACACACCTCCGAAAGTTTGGCTGATGTAAATTCATTCGTATATCTATTGGTAATTTGTTAGAGAAACTTAAAATTGGTTAAATTGAAATTTATTAAATTCATAAATTTTGCTATGTAAATACATTATACACGAAAATATATACAGACCAGGAATTGTAAGAATATTGTTTCGTCTAAAGATGCCTCTACAAGAATCTCTAAATTTTATTTTATACATTATCCTAATAGCTCTTTTCTGAAGTACGAATATCTGCTCTAATTCAGAGGTACAACCCCAGACTTCAATGCCATATTTGGCTATTGAGTAAAAATGGGCAAAGTATACTGTTTTTAGTATTGATGTATGAAAGAGATATGAAAGAATTCTCAATGCATAACATGCGCTACTTAATCTGGATTTCAAATTAGAAATGTGGTTTGACCATTTACAATTACTGTCTAGAAGTACCCCCAGTAACTTCGTGCAGTCTGTTTTATCTATTGCTGCTTCTATAGTAGCTTGATGGTTTGATAAATTATTTGACGTGAAAATCATATACTTTGATTTCTCTTCATTCAAAACTAATTTGTTGGATGAAAAATAACTGTTGATGGTGGATAGTATCTGTGTAGTTTTATTTTGCAAATTTTGATTAGACGTTCCTGTGACTAGAATGTTGGTATCATCCGGATAACTGATGATGTTAACCGCAATCAGTGAATTAGTTACCAAAGATATATCATTAATAAATACAGTTTATTGTATTAGTTTATTAGGTTCATTAGATGTTATCTTTACTTTTTCTCTTCTATTCTCTAGGTAGGAAGTAAACCATTTTAGAACTACACCACGAATACCAATCTCCTCAAGTTTTATTAGCAACAAATTATAATCCAAAGTGTCAAAAGCCTTGGACAAATCGAGAAATAAACCACATGCCTTCTCTCGTTTGTCCAAGGCATCCAACACTAAGCTGACGAAATTTGCAAGAGCTGTAGTTATAGACTTAGAAGATGTAAAACCATGTTGAAAATTATGCAAGACACTATGCTTTTTTAGGAATGCGTTCATTCTATTATAAACCAGAGTTTCATTTATCTTTGAAAACACAGATAAAAGACTTATGGGACGATAGTTGTTAAGGTCATCTTTATCGCCACTTTTGAATAAAGGGATTACAATAGATAGTTTAAACATACTAGGAAATATTCCTTGTTGAAAAGAAGCATTACAAATATCCGTCAGTGGATCTGCGAGAGCATGAATGCATTGTTTTAATAACTTAGGGGAAATCTGATCAAAACCACAACTGTGTTTGGATTTAAAACTTTCGACTATACTAGTTATTTCCTCTGGGTTAGTTGGATATAAAAACATAGAACAACTATTACGGTTTTTTGATGCTGATGTAAACCCACCTATTTTAGTAGGATCCAAAGCGGCAAGTAACTTTGGAGCCATTTCAACAAAATGGTGGTTAAATTTGTCTGCTAAATTAATGTTATCATCACTAGGTACTTTTGAGTTATTTTGTTTCCCGACTGTTAAGTTTACTAAATGCCAAATACATTTCATTTTATTTGATGATTCGTTTAACTGTCTTATGAAGTGACTACTTTTAGCTGCTTTTAATTTAATTGAATATTCTGCCTTTGCCAAATGAAGGACTGGCCTAAGATTACTATTTTGTTGACAGATCGTTTCTAAAAGTTTTAGCTGATCCCTTAAATTGTACAGTTCTTGCGTAAACCAATTCGAAGGTGTACATTTTTTAGGTTTACATTTAAGTAGTGGAAAATGGGACCGAAAGTAATTTTGGATAGTATTTAAAAAAGCTAATGATTTATCCTCACCAGAAATTGTATTTAAATACCTCTGACCAATATGTGTTTAAGTACCATATATAATCATTTGTTAGTAGTTCGACACCCTTTGGAAAAATATTCAAATGTCAAACAAAAATAATTCGTAAAGATATAAAACCTTTTTTCCCTCTAAAAGTTTTTTATCCTCTTTTAAGCCAATAAAACGAAATCGATTTTTGGAAAATGGTACAGTATCCTTACCCTTTAAAAATATATATTTAACAAATTTATCCTGTTGCTGATACTCCCATCCCAACTTAACATTTTTTAAAGTTACGTAACAACCAAATGTATTTATTTAATGTGGATCCGAATAACTAAGTTTTCTTTTATTTTATTAGGTTAGTGGAGATATCCAAACAGTATACTTTAGGCACAAGATTGACAGGAGCCGGGTGGGGCGGATGTGCGGTTTCCCTCTTGTCCCCAGAAAACGTCGAGAAGTACACGGATTTCCTGAAAGAAAACTATTATAAGGAGTTGGGAGTTACCGAAGGCTTTCAATCAATCCTCTTTGCTACTTCTCCCCGGGGAGGAGCGTGTATTTATGTTTGAGAATGTTTTTGTTATTGATTGAATTGTCATTTCGAAAGGAAATATACTCACAGTTGTGTTTTAATACCTCGTCCCATTTACTGTCACTAGAAAAAGACAATATTTTTCTTGGAAAATATTTCTAGGGAGAGTTTTATGAAACTAAAATGAATTTGGCATATAACGTTATCTTGACATTAATCATTAAAAGAGTTTTATAAATAGTTTATAGCTAATATTTACAAGTTGATTTTAAACTAGTGATTATGCCCGTTACCATACGACGGGGGATCCGATCAATTGCATCTACAATCACTCCACTTAATTTTTTCTGTCTTTTTTCTATTTAAGACTTGGACGACAACAAAATATTATACTGTAACTATACTGTATATACTGTAATATATAAATACTGTAAGATTTCGATTGAGATTATTAAGACTTATTTGTGATAAAAGACTTCGCGACCGGGTCGCCTTATTGCTTGTTTCCTCTACATTTCTATTTTTTGGACTCTTTCACTGTCATTCATTTCTCTCTTACTTATTTCTGTTTTCATATTATGCAAATGCTTTATGTTCCCAAATTTCGCCAGTTCTCTCAGACATACATCTTCCATGCATCCCTAGGGTACGATGATGTTACACTTCGGGATCGGAGACTGCAGGATTCTCAAGCAGTACAGTTCTCTCCATATTATAAAAAAGGTTCTGGAACGGCTCTCTGGTGATTTGACGTTTGACAGTGATGTAGATATGTAGGCGTATATTTTCTTTGTGCATTTATCTGTATGTTTGTCATTTTCAATCAACAAGTTTACCGTTAATGACATAGCTTCAGTACTTATGTCATGTTGTCTGTTGATCTGCAAATGTTTATTTGGTTATACCTTACTTATATATGTGTTATTTTTCTCTACATCCAAAGGACAATTTTATTACTAATTGGGACTCTCCTTAACAGGAGTGAAAGCTTCGCTTCTTAGATTACTTAGAATACTACAGAGCTCAGACTCACCGTCTTATACCGGCTTAGGATCTTGATATCTGGCTCAGGGAAACATTAAGGGAAAAATGTTCCAATTCATATCAAAGTCAATTAGTTTTTTTTAAACTCGTATTTAAATTAAAATTTGAACTACATTATAAATAAAGGCTTCTTATTTCAAGGCATACATCTTCGCGATTAACCATAGAATCGCAAGCGATCTGCAAAATTTGTCTCTTTACTAAAAACTGGAGAAATCTTAATCAGAGCTGCATTTTAATACTTTACAAAAGGTTTACTGTAATTGTGTTCTTTAAAAGTGACCCCTGGAAAAGAGATCAAATGGATTGACAGAAGGCTATAATATGAGGTATCTAATACACCTCTAGAAAAGCGTTCACTTTCCAATTTTTAGGCTATATAATCTACCGATCCATCTCTATTTCAAAACCAAAAATTTACTGAAAGCGGTACTGGTTAATATGTAATTTTTGCTCAAAATTTTGTACCATAAATTTATCTTTATTCCTCAACCAAAAAAAAAAAAATTTTTTAATTTTTTATGGTTAATAATAATTAAAAGTGATGTTCCGTGGACATCGTCACTAGGAGGAGATCTTCAAAGATCCTTTGAGCTTTACTAGGATTGTAGTAAATACTCCACTTTTAACTCCAACCTTTAACTAAGCGGATTTGACGTTGAGAGTTATTTAATACTGCTGGGTCTTTTATTACTGAATTGAGTACTCATCTATGTACAGTACTACCGTAAAGGATGGATGATGAAGTATTGGAAAGTCGCTCGTATAGATTGTGTAGAGAACCGAGGACCAATACGAATTTTGTGGGACTACTGTTTCTAGTATGAAGAGTTCGGATAGCTTGGAACACGACAAGTCAAAGGCGTATGCTTGGTTTTACCTTGAGAAATTTAAAATAACTTGTACAAGTATTTGGTTTTCTCCTTGTATTTTTCTATGGCTTCGCAATAAGGCAATTCGCCAGCACTATTTGTTGGCGACCGTGATGTAATCTGGTTCTAAGCCATATCAGGTCCGCTGACATTTGCGTAAGGTGATAGCACTTTTTGTGAATTTTTAAATTTGAGGTTAAGATGTTATATACAAATAAAGAACACAGATTGTAAACAAATGGTAATGGAAGGGTTACACAGTAAACAAGACGCTACAAAGGAGAAAGTGAAAGGCAAAAATATTAAATTAAATTTGATCATCATAAATTATTATAAATTAATTTTATTATAATCAAGAAACTGCAAGATTGCATTGACTGACCTTTCATTAGGGGATATTAAGATTGTGTTTATTAAGATTGGGGTTTTGGTATTTGTGTTTTTGGTAAATTATTTAAATGAACTTACATATCATTTTTTTAATATATGTTAATGTTTAATATATATATATGATAAACTATATTAATGGCAATTCAATCAAAGATTAATAATTTTCGGTGAAGGTATATTTTGTGGGCATTAACAGTTGTAATTATTACTTTATTATGAGCTAAATTTTGTAAATTAATTTTTGTTATAAATAAATGGTTTTTTATTTGGTTTAGTTTTTTTATTTATTTACCTATTTAAAGTTTTAGTTAGTACTGAAGAGTACTGTATTAATGGCTGATGGCACATAATGGATAATTACGGTGATCGTTCTGGTTAACGTGCATAGCTATACTACACCTATCTGGATATTTCTTCGAATTACTTTTGTGGGAGGATATACGGCCCTTTAATCGCCTTGATGAATGACCAATGTATTGCAAATTACAATTTGTTCAAAGAATACTATAAACTATTTTGGATTGAAATGAATGAATTACATAGAAGAAAAGGCATTACCAATTTAAAACAATTATTTCAACAGAGTGTTTCTTGAGATGGCTTTTATCTTTGAAACATAGAAAACAATAAACAAGAAATCTGACATCAACCACATAAATGAGATTTTTCTCGCGGTTATTGTTTTTAGATAAAGAGATCAATAAAAGGAAAACCAAATATCGAAATAATGTAGATTTTAATGTATAATTATATATATATATATATATATATATATATATATAAAGAATAATATGTAATAAATAATTTCTATAATGGAAATATAAATGTTATGGTTTTCTATTGTTTATGATATAGAAATTCACCTGATTAAAAAATAAAGGTAGAGTCCAATTAAAAATATACACAAAACAAACTGTCATATTCAGTCGTTGTCAACTTTCACTTGTTGTTTCATGGCACATATAACTAAATGCCGCCAATTCATTGCACTGTCAATTTTTCATCATCATCAGTGGTGCCACAGCACTACAAAAGAGCCTCGACTTTCCCAAGTCTATTACGCCAGTCAGTTCTATCCATTGCCAACTGTTACCAGTTTGCTGCGCCTATTTGTCTTCCATCCTCATCTACACCATCCCTCCATCTGAGTTTTGGCCTACCCCTACTTCTACTTCCCACAGGTTGTGACATAAAGATTCTTCTAGGAGGGTTGTTCTGCTGTGATTTTGCCAGATGTCCTGCCCATCTTAGTCTTCCTATTTTTATAAAGGATATATATGTCTTTACCACCAAATATATATTTATATCTGTGATATATCTCGTAGTTGTACCTCCTTCTCCAAACACCATTTTCACAGATGCCACCGAATATTCTTCTCAGGATCCTTCGTTCAAATATAAGCAGGAGATTTTTATCTGCCTTGGAAATGGTACATGTCTCCGACCCATATGTCAACACTGGTTGTATAAGGGTTTTGTATATGGTAATTTTTGGCTTAGGTTTCTGCTTCTCATATGTCTACTCAGTCCAAAATAGCATTTGTTTGCTAGGATTATTCTTCGCTTGATTTCTTCCGTCATAACTTTTGGTGATCAGGGAGCCCAAGTATGTGAATTTGTCCACAACTTCAAAGGTAGAGGTATCAACCGTGAATTGGTGGCCGATGTTTTTGGCTCTATTGTTGGGTGTTGATGCCATTATCTTAGTTTTCTCTTCATTTACTTATGCCAAAATTTGGGATGATTTATTAAAAATGTTTCCTCTGTTTTCTATTTGGGCATCCCTGACCGCCTTTTCCAGAGCTATGTTGAAAAGGAGACACGCCAGCGCATCTCCCTGTCGCAGCCCAACATGCGTTTCACATGCCTGTGATTTGTATTTGTATTTTGCCCTGTATTTTGACTTTGCAAACAACTTTACGGATTTGTAGCCTTTACCAATCTTATCAGTTTATCGGGGATGTGGAATTCATCCATGGCTTCATACAATTTATTTTTTAGGACACTATCATATGCCGATTTAAAATCTACGAAAAGATGGTATGTGTCGATATTGAATTCATTGGGTTTTTCCATTATTTGCCTTAGCACAAAGATCTGGTCTGTTGTTGATCGACGAGGCCTAAAACCACTTTGATATTCGCCAAGAAGCTCCTCTGAATATGCACTCAGGCGACTATAATACTCAAAAATATTTTGTATGCTGTATTAAAGAGGGTTATTCCCCTATATAGTTTCTACATTCCAATTGATCTCCCTTTTTGTGTAGCGGGCAAACGATCCCAATACACCACTCTACTGGGATTTGTTCCTCATTCCAGGCTCTCAGTATGATCTTATATATATATATATATATTATATATATATATATATATATATATATATATGATTAGTCAGAGTAGCACCTCCACATTTAATAAGTTCCGCGGGTATACCATCACTTCCTGGAGATTTATTATTTTTTAGGTGTTTTATTGCAACCCTTACTTGCTGAATTAATGGAGGCTCCAATAGTGTATTGTTGTTTGCTCCTGGGGGTGGTTGATTTGGATCTTCTACTTCGATAGTAAGTAGTTCTTTATAGTGTTCCACCCACCTTTTCAATACTTCTTCTTGTGTATTGAGTATATGCCCCTTCTTATCCTTACATAGTCCAATCCTTGGTTTAAATTATTTTCTTACTTTATTTAGATTTTTATAGAATTTTCTTGTTTGATTTTCCATTTTTAATGCCTCAAGTTCTTCCAATATTCTATGTATATATAATTTGTATTTTGAGAACGATTTCCGAAGTAGAAATTGAAACGTCAATAAACTTACTTTAACCTTTAATTGTGGCTTATTTCCATTTAAATAGTAATTTCCAATATTCTATTTTCATAAGTTCGCATTTTTCTCCGATGGATGTACTTCTCTCTTCTCCTGAGATCTTTATAATTTTGTTCTTTTTCTCGGGTTCTTCTTTGCTGCATCAGTTTATATGCATTGTTCTTTCTTCTTGTAATGTCCTCGCACTCAGCATCGAACCCCTTTCCCATTGTTCACTAATTGTTGTCAATTTTTCTTTTACCGAAAAAAACTTTATGTAAAAAGTTCACGTTGTACTTAGCAATAAAGCTTTAAAGTTTTTAATACGAAAATATAAAGAATATTTTAATGCGTCCTTTGAAAATGTTTTTCATTTGTGATTTATCCGTTAAACAGATATTTGTTAAAAAAAAGAGTTAGCAGTGTGTTATGTTTGTCTTATTCGAGGATTTTTTACATGCCATTTTATTCTAATGGCCGTAATCTCAAATTTGTGAGTTAAATATTCACTTAATATTCATAATGTTACTCATCATAAACTTTAAATGAGAAATAAGCCCCACCAATTAAATGTTAAAGTGTAATTTTATTGACGTTTTAATTTCCACTTTCCACTAATTTTGTATTTTTGTTACGTGGTGAAAAATTCTTTTAATAATTTAATTTTATCGGACTCATTTATATTGACAATTTAGACATACAATATACATTTTAAATTGACGACTTTAAAATGATATTGCCAATATTGTTGAGTTGCGTTCCTGGGATAACCTTACTTGTAAGATAGTTCATTCGATTACATGAAATCAACTTTAACTTGAGAATATCCGTCAGAAAAAATCATAGCATTTAGTTTGTCTTTAAAAAGACAAGAACATGCCATGATGACAGTAAAAATTTCCTGTTAGTGGTTCCATAGTAAATTATGAGGGAAAAACCAGGAAAAAAATCGGTTGCCTGTAAAGTCGGTTTTACGGGCGAAGATTTTACGTGACAACGTCTTTTTCTCGGTAGAATATTTATTGATATGAATATTATTAAATTGCACAATAGGAACAAGGAATTGAATGAAAATAAGAATTGCACAAATTTTAACTATAGAAATATATTTTGTTTACTAAAACATTGTACACTCTGAGATAGCGCGTAATTTCTATTTGAGTGATTTTGTTGAGGATAGGACGATGATAGGAGAAATATGAAATGAAAGGAAGTGTTTCTGCTGTAATGTTTTTTGAACGCCAAGAACGCTCGAGAAAGACAGAGACACAAGCACGGAAGCACGCACCGATTCAACGCGCCTAATTCTCTAGTGCTGCGCGCGCAGCGGACCGATCATGTTTGAGTGGGAGAGAGACGCAAGGCATTCGCCGGTCCGGCGGGCCTCTCTCTCGTTCGGTGACTCACTGTAACAGACGTGAGCGGGCGTTACACTTTTTCATGAATGACTCCGAGCCACAACCTAATTTAAGACGTTGTCACGTCAAAAACCTCATAATACTATCCCGATATGAAAAGTATTTGGTCGTGCATTTAGGTTAGTTTCAATAAACACCAAATTCTGATTTTATATGTTTGTTTTTTAAAAAATATAAATGATGCATCCTCTATATGTTACTGACTTACTAATACTGGCATTTTCCTTTTAATAACTTCCTCTTTTAATATGGGTAACCAGATCCTACTACATTGTGCCGAGGAATTTGCGACACAATTATTCTCATTGAAAATGAGAAAAATCAAAGAAGCGGCTCTAATTATGCAAAATGAGTCATCATGGCATGTGTTTGTCTTTTTAAGGACGAATTACATGCTATGATTTTTTCTGACGGATATTCTCAAGTTAAAGTTGATTTCATATAATCGATTGAACTATCTTAGAAGTAAAGTCGTTCCAGGAACGCAACTCAACAATATTGGCAATCTAATTTTAAAGTCGTCTACTTTCAAATGTATATTGTATGTCTGAATTGTCAATATAAATGAATCAGATAAAATTAAATTATTAGAAGAATTTTTCACCAAGTAACAAAAAATAAAATTTGTTTAATTAACTAATGTTTGTATTTTGAGAACGATTTCCGAAGTGCAAATTGAAACGACAATAAACTTACTTTTACCTTTAATTGTCGCTTATTCCCATTTAAATAGCAATTACTTTAAAATGTAACAAAATTTATAAAAATTACTTTAATTCCGCAAACTTTCAATGGTTGGCTCTGTGATTTGTTTATTGTCATTGCAAAAGCCAAAAGAACGGGAGATTGTAAACGGTACGTTCGTTGGAATTATTGGTATATACGGGATCAAGACATCCTCTAATTTGTATTTTTTCTTGATGATCGTTGCCTCAATGATATTATTTATTATACTTTTCACAGTCAGTCTCGTTCCATTGCACAGTCGAGGTTAATGAATGCTGCGCAGCATAATGATAAACTAACCCCACTTTTAATTGTAAATTGTTGGGTTGGAGTCCAAGCGATTCCAATTGATTCAAAAACTGTGAAGGATAGTTGATTGCATCATCGTAATTTATAAATGTCTCAACTAATTTAAACAAAAACAACTTTCCTGGAAGAAAATTCAGAGTAGTATATTCAACCAAATATACATATAAAATTTCATAAACATCGCTCAAGACATTTTGAAGGAGTATGGCACCTATCTCTGTGATACTAAAATGGCTATTAAGAATTGGGGTTGGTAACAGAAGGGTGAAAACTAAAAGCTGTATGTATTTCAATGCTATATCATAAAAATATAAAAATTAAAAATGTCCAAAAAAAAAATAAATGTTTGGGATGGATGACTCTTACCCCTTAGGGATATGAAAATAGATTACGACCGATTCTCAGACCTACCGATATACGTATAAAATTTCATCAAAATCGGTGAAGCGGTTTCAAAGGAGTATGGCAACTAATTCTGTGAAACTAAAAGATAGGAGTTAGTAATAGAAGGGTGAAAATTAAGTGAAAAGTTTGTACAAAAAATAAAAAAATGTTTAGGGTGAGCGGACTTAGGGGTATGAAAAGTAGATTACGACCAATTCTCAGATCTACGGAATACACATAAAATTTTTTGAAAATTGATCAAACGGTTTCGAAGAAGTATGGCAACTAAACTCTGTGACACATATATGGCAATTAAAAAGTATCGGTTGGTACCAAAAGGGTGAAAATTCAAGGTATGTATTTTTTAATGCCACATTTCTTTTTACATAAAAAAAATCAAAATTAAAAATTTTATTCAAAAATAAAAGATGGAGAGATTGACCACCCTTACTACTTAGGGGTATGAAAAACGACGACCTATTCTCAGATCTACCTTTTCTAACTCAAGCCATTTCCGTGAAGTGTGAAAACTAACTGACACTAATATGACTATTTAAAAAGATTTTGTGATAGAGGAATGAAAATTAAAGGTGATCCGTATACTGTAGTGATCCTTTCCCAAGTTAAAATGCTCCTTTTTTAACTAGGCTGCATCGTACTGAAGACGACCAATAGTTAGACGTATATACTGTTGCCTTCCATCGATATACCTTTTTTGGTTTTCTGTTTTGCGAGACATGACATTACATTTTACTTTTATTATTCACTCACATTATCCTTTTCCATTTGTTTTAAACGTTTCAACGTCTGACATTCTTTTTCCCAGGAAGCTGTAGCTTTCTCTATGGTTATTATTAGTTGTTGCCCTGGAAAGCATCAGAGTCTTCTAACTATAATGCCGCAAATTGGTCGCATTGTTCCTGTAGTGATCCTTTCCTAAGTTAAAAAGCTCCTTTTCTAACTAGGCTGCATCGTACTGAAGACGGCCAATAGTCAGAAATACGTATAAACCACACAAGCATGGAAAAGTTGTTACATGTGTTACCTTAAAAAGATATGTAGCAGTCAGTGATATTAAAGTTGTAAAGACACTTAAGTAAATGGACATTATACGATTACGATGTATAAACAATAAATTGAACTAAATAAGTTAACAATTTGTTCAAACTAAGCACAGCAAAAAGAACATGTGGTTTTTTTTTATATAAAAATGTATAAGTAAAAAAACATTGAAAAAGAGAATGAAGAACTAAGAAAATCATAGATGCACTTCCAACAATACAGCAATAGTTATGATTTAATTTTAACTTTAGGTAGCATTATTATATTAATTAATATTGAAATTTAATAATTTAATGTATAATGAAATTACCACTCCTGGCTTCTTGAATGCTGCCGGTAAAATGGTGTTTAATTAAGACAAACACGCCACCAACGTAAAAAGACAGTAAACCTTGAGGTCATTAATTATGACAGAACAACAAGGTGAAATACCAACCCTAATAATAGAGCGGTTTATTTAAATGATAAGATGAGTTTGGGTGACAACCTGCTTGTAAGGAACCAATAAATGAAAGGAAAGGTGGTTAATAACACCAAATTTCCCCCATTGATCGGCTAAGAAAAAACAAACAAACAAGTGAGGTCAAACCAAATACTCATATATAAATCGTCAATGTTGTGGCTGGTTAATCAGCCACAGGTGAAGATCAATTATAATTTCCAACAGTCCAAGGTTCATACACTTGGAGCTGCAAATGATAAAGGATTCTATGAATCACATCAATTATATAACTGTATTGAACTATTTGATTAAAAACAGTTAATACAAATCTGTGTATATGCAACACGAGACTAGGTCAAAAGTAATGCAAGTTGCATAAGTGTAAGCTAATATAAGTAAGAAATATTTCTTATATTCTATTTTATATTTAAATTTATTTTGTATGTTAATATATATGTGTGAATATGCAACGAGTGACTATGTCAAAAGTTACATAAGTTTAAGTTAATATAAGTAAGAAATATTTCTTTGTTTTTATTTTATTTAAATTTATTTTAATATGGTTATATGTATTTAATTATTTAATAAGAAAATATGGTAAACCTGTACACCTTAAATGACAATGATAAAGTAAATAGCTTATTAAGCCTAATTCTGCAATATTAAAGCATGATATATTTGGCTCAAGTTACCGATGTCTGTTCTTTTATTAAGAGCATTAGGGTGTTTAAGTATTGAACACATTTCCAAAAACTGTCTTTTGACGAGATTACGTTCTGTGCCAAGAATCTTAACTTCATTAAAGTCTAACTTATGCTTGGTATCAATAGCATGCTGGGCAAGAGCACAAGTATGTTTAGATAAATTGATGTCACTACGATGTGTAATAAGGCGCCCTTTCAATGATCTCCCAGTCTGACCGATATAACATGAGTCACACTCAGCACAAGGTATGTGATAAATGGTATTAACTTGTTCCAGAAGAGACAAGGGTGTTTTAGTTTTTGAAAACAAATTTCTAACAGTCTTAACATTCTTAACAGCGATTTTCACAGGTATGTTTTTTTGTTTATAAAGTTTAATAAGTTTCTCAGTAACTTGAGGAAAGTAAGGTAAAGATGAATAACGGGTAGTAGGAGTCCCAAGATCAGTATCAGGCAGAACAATGCTATTAATTGAATTATTAGATATTATTCTAAGTTGGTCACCATTGGGTATGTCATCTAAAGAGGAGCCATAGCTTTGTAAGTAAAGGTATTTATTAATGAGAGAGGATGGGTAGGAATTTTCAATCAGAATACACCATTGGGTATGTCATCTAAAGAGGAGCCATAGCTTTGTAAGTAAAGGTATTTATTAATGAGAGAGGATGGGTAGGAATTTTCAATCAGAATACTTAGTAATTAAAGTGATTCCCTTCGATTAATCGGATGTGTCAATCTATTTAGCCGACAGCTTAAAGCTTTAATTAAGTTTAGTTTATATTTGAAAGGATGACAAGAATGGTAGTTGAGAAACCTATTGGAGGCCATCGGTTTCCTATACCAACTTGTGGTTAAGGTGTTATCTCCCATTCTAATGACACGCATGTCTAAGAAGGGAATACTATTGGTGACGGGGTCCTCAAGTTCAGCAGTGAACTGTAAGTGAGGATCAAACTCATTAAAGATAGACAAGGCGGCCTGAATCTTGTCTGGGGGTAAGGCTAATAATAAATCATCCACATACCTCTTAATAAAAGGGATTTGAAAATCAAAAAGACCCAAACGGTCAGATACCAAATCATCCAGTACAAAGTTAACTAGGATAGGTGAGATTGAGGAACCCATAGGTGTGTCAAATATTTGAAGATAATATTTGTCATCAAAGACCAAGAAATTAGTGTCAAATACTAGTTGCAACAGTTCTGCAACAGTTCTTTCTTCTTTTTTTAATTAATTAATTTTTATTATATAGGTGTATATATATATATACGTATATAATAAAAATTTTAAAATTATTTCTCTTTTATAAAAATTTATCATTTAACCCATATTAAAATATCTTGAACGCCTATGCTCATGTTTATTGCCACACACACTTTTTTGTGTGAAATACTGACCGTTTTGTTAGCGAGACGCAGCTACTCACCACCTCTAGGACTTCTTATGTTATTACCTCGCTAATAATTGTAAAACAAGACAATTACTCAGTCAACCTATATTGAAATTTATCGCATTCGGGTTTTTATTTATTTTTTGTTACATTTTGCGATTAGATCGGTTTCTCGTTATTTCACATACATTTTAGTTTATGGAATGTTGCAAAATGTGTTAAGAATGGTAAAAGAAGTTGACGTTGGACGCTTTACGGTGTGTACATCGGCTGTGTGATCGTTGTTTGTAACATTTTATCGGTTTCTGAATCGAAAACAAAGAACGGTTTTTAAAATGTGATACTTGATGAATGGTTGGTATTAATGTAAGTACTTTTATGTTTTGTTGGAAACTATTTCGTGTCTTACATTTTTAACTTTTACTAACAAAATATTAAATTTATTTCTTTATTTATTGTGTCTCAACTACCGAGGTTATCGACACTGGAGCAATATAATTTAAATATTTATTTCAATTTAGAATAAATCACAAAACAGAGAATCGAAGACAAGCAAAATCTAGATAAATATACAATTATTAGTGCAAAAATAGATGGCAACCACAGCTCAGTGGCTATATTACTAGCTTAACTGGAGGGCCCGGGTTCGTATTCCGGTACCGACAAAATTTTTAATTTCTAATTTAACTGAGCTGCCACCGTGCTTCAGAGGGCACCTAAAACCGTCGGTCCCGGCTACGAAAGTAGTCATGAATTCATGTTATAAGCGCTTGAGCTACCTGAAAACCTTAACACTAGACCTTAGCCAGAAGGTTACACGAACTTTACTTTTATTTTAGTGCAAAAATAGAAAAAAATTACAATTCTACAATTGTTAGGGTCTCAATATTGTAGTGGTAAGTATTTACTAATAATAGTAGAAATAATAACAATACCACTCAAAACTTTTCTTATTATCCATACTCATAATCACTGTCTTCGGTATCTTCATATATATATATATATATATATATATATATATATATATATATATATATATATATATATATATATATATATATATATATATATATATATATATATATATATATATATATATATACCCGGTATTTAGGCGGCACACGCCCTTCCGGTAGGGATCTATGGAGGAGTATCACCGAGCCGCAAGCCCTTATCTCTTGCCGTACTGCTCCACCATAGGCCGATCAGATACCAGCATATTCTAGGCTAAGCCGCAGATTCATTTTAGAATTTTAAACTGCTGCGTTAGCCTTTTTGTTTTCTGTCACCGAGCTGGGGATCGAACTGACATCTCTCGCAGTGAAGCGAAGGAGAAGCCAGCCGCCCAGCCGCTTGGCTATCCGATCGACCGGTATCTTCATTTGAATTGTAAATATTCACGAAGTTAATTGCTTCTATGCGATTTTAATGTATCCAACATTCTTCTATAACCTTTTAATATTTTCGCACACTTTTTTCCTAAATTGGAGGAGTAACAGTATTCAATGCTTCTTGCCATGTTTTTAAAACTGCTGCTCCACTCTAACCGTTACGTCCAATGTAATTATCGTATTAAGTTATGCATATTCTACATATATGTTCAATGGGATTAAATTCACGATGCTAAGGCCATTTACGGAGCATATATGGAGCATATACTGATAATAAATATATTTTACTATTATCCATTTTGAGTGTAATTTAGAGTATTCTGTGTGGGCAATATACTGTACATCATCTATTTTTTTTCAAATTTCTAGTGGATGACTATTCTAACTCCTGAAATTGCATATTCTCCTTTTTCTTTCCCGCTGTATACCAATATTTAATTTGGATATTTTACAGTTATATATGTATACAAGGATTTCCACAGTTTTCACTGTATTCCTTTACTCAACCGTTTTCTCCAATTTTTCCTGTTTAGCCAGTCCCCTTCCTGCAGGTTTCTTCTACTCATTGCTTCGTCCACTTCATCTCTGAAAGATCTTCGGGGTCTGCCTTTCTTTCTTCTTCCTATCGGGCTCCACTCTGTTATTCTATTTATCCACCGATTTTGGTCTGCTCTTCTGACATGTCCGTACCGGGTTAACCTCTTCTGTTCGATGTAGTCTATTATGTCGAAGTTCATTCCCATTCTCCTCTTAATCTCCATGTTATTTATTCTATCTCTTCTTGTTACTCTGCAGCTTCTCCTTAGGAATTCCATCTCTTTTGCTCTTATTTTGTTTTTGGTTTTCTTATTTATTGTCCAATTTTCACACCCATAAGTGAGGATACTTCTTGTCATGGTATTATATATTTTTTTCTTTGTTTTCATGCTGATGTTCTTATCCCATAGTACCGGGTTCAATTTTCGTATGCAGTCTCTTGTTTGTCCTAGTCTATTTTTTATATCTTCCTCCGTTGTTCCTTTGTTTGATATTATGAAACCTAAATACTTATACTTGTCTGTTCCTTTGATTTGTTTACCTTCGTCTATTTCCAGCTGTTTTATTTCTGTATTCTCCGTTGTTAGGTATTCAGTTTTCTTTAGGTTTATTTCCATCCCATTCTTTGTATATTCCTGCTCCAGTTTTCTCATCATAAAACTGAGGTCATCCTCGTCTTGTGCGATCACTATTTGGTCGTCGGCAAAACTTAGCGTATATAGACATTCGTTCCTTACTGGTATACCCATTCCTTCGCACTTTCTTTTCCATGGTTTCAGGGTTTTTTCCAGGAATATTTTGAACAGGGTGGGGTTTGTGGAGTAACCCTGTAGTAGTCCCTTTATCGTCTTAAATGGACTGCATATTCTATTGCCCGTTTTGATAGCTACTTCGTTATTCTTGTAGAGTGCTTTTACCGCGTTTATTATCTTCGTGGAACTTCGATGTCTTCCATTGCTTCCCATAGCTTGGCTCTAGGTATTGGGTCATATACCTTCCTAAGATCAACAAAAGCCAGATGGACGGATCTATTTTTGGCCATTCTTTTTTCTATTAGTTGTTCGACCGTGTAAATGTGATCTAAGCATGCTTTCCCCGCTGTGAAACCTGCCTGGTCTTCTCTGATTTTATCTTATCAGTGCTCTCTCAAACATTTTATGTATCATACGGAATAACTTTTCCGATCCGTTTTTTATCAATTCATTTGGTATTCCGCCGGGACCTTCTGCTTTTTTGTTCTTTAGAGTTTTGATCGTTTATTTTACCTCAGCTAGGCTTAATTCGATTTCGTCATGTGTGTAGATTTCTATTCCATCTATTTCTGATTCTTTGAATTCGGGGCGGTCTTCGGTTAGCAATTTTTATAGTATTCTTGCCATTCGTTTTCTTTGATTTGACCGATCTTGATTTTCTCTGTCTTATTTCTTTGGAGCGACTTTAAGATTCGCCATGACTCTGAATTTCTCGTTCCTCCTATGTGCTGTTCTATCTCTGTGCATGTTTTTTCCCATCTTTCATTTTTTTCATTTGCCACTTTTTTTTTCACTTCTTTATTTTTTTTCCTGTATAGTTCCAAGTCCTCATAGTGTTTTGTGTTCAGGTATTTTATATGGAGTTCTTTTTTCTCTTTTATGCATATTAGTGTGTCTTCGGTTAATTTCGTAGTTTGGTGGGTGTATTTTTGGTCCACTTCTCCAAGAGCTTCTAGGGCTGCTGTCTTCATACAGGTTTTTATGTGTTCGTATGTTTGTTCTAATGATTCATACCGAAACTCTTCTAGCTTTTGGTCCAATCTTCGCTTATATAGGTCTTTTATTGAGTCTTCTTCTAATAAATTGATTTTGAATTTCTTTTCTTGTGTTCCCTTACCTTGTGATATTTTACAGTTCCCTTACCTTTTTGTCTTGTTTTTGAAATTTCGTATATATCAATTTTGTAGGTATTTAGTTCCATAATTATTTCTTGTTCTCTGCTTGTCCATGATTTGATATTCCAACATGCTATCCTTAACGTATCCTTTCTTGTTGTCTTTTTTTCTTGCCGTTTTCATCGTTATTTGGTTCCGTCTTGTTTTCGAGTCTTGTTGACCAGTTCTTTAAGAACTTATTCTTTTTAAGATAGGTAGATTGCTAACCTTATTAATCCTCCACTTTGATCTGGGTTTGGGACCGGCTGTGATAACTACCAAGCTACTCGATCCACCCGATAGTCATCCCAGGCAGTGTATATTTAAAACAAGTCTCACTACTTTTGGTGTTTATCAGTGGCTTCAGAGAAAAGGTCTGCAAGGTATTTTTTATCTCCTCAGATAGGTATATCGTCTAATAAAAAGACTTTAATCGTCATAGTAGATTTTTTTTTGTTTATTCCTATAAATTTAGAACCTAAACATGTTTATAAATTACCTCTAGTCTACGTTGTTTGAAAGTAGCAAAATGGGTTATAAAGTCATCGTAAAATTTATTAGAGTTTTAGAGAGATTTTAAAAGTTTTTTATTTTCTATTGATATTTGAGACAATCTTTACATTCTCTCTTGTTTCATGGTGTTTCGACAATATGTTTTGATTCTTTTGAGAGAAGAGAAATCTCGTTCATTTGAGGCAGAAGTTGGTGGTAATGAGAGAATTAATGACAATAATTTATTAATTTCTGGTAACAGTTTTTTGTAATAAATTGCAACATATAAAATTATACGTATCTTGTAACTGTCGAAAATATTTGGATCAGCATAAAACTTTTAATTCATTTTCTAATTTTATTTTATTAAAGAATGATGGATAATTTTTAATTAGCTTGTCTAATAAATATCTTGGAAATTCTTTGGCTTAACTTTTAAATTTTGAATCGTCAAAGAGATCAAAAGTTTACAAATCTTCAAAATTCGAAAAACGAGTATCTATTTGCATAATAATAGTATCCAAAATTTCAAAGTATACTCATTTTTCGAGATCTATTTCTGTGTCATGCCTTTGTCTTTTTTTGGGGGGTTCGGAAATATCAAGCGAGTCCAAAACGTCACTGCGTATATACTGGAAATTACTATCATTACGAAAATCTCTGAGATTTTGCACCAGTTTTGTTATTCTATTTGTGGAATGAATAATGTCAGTTAACTGATTTTGAACAACATTGAATATCAAATCACTCTGAGATAGCGCG
>NW_027312739.1:0-26405 GCF_040954645.1 Diabrotica undecimpunctata | reverse complement strand
ACGCGCTATCTCAGAGTCTCCATGTACTTCGATTTATTAATATTAACTTTCAGTCCCATTTTAGAGCTCTCCCGAATCAGTCTTTTTGTTATATTTGATAGTTCTTTTCCATTTCTTGCAATGAGAACCACATCATCAGCGTATGCTAAGTATTGGTGCTCCTTGTATAAAATAGTTCCGGACCTATTTACCCCACTAATCCTTACAATTTTTTCTAGAACTATATTGAATAGCAATGTAGACAACGGGTCTCTTTGGCGAACACCTTTTTTCACTTCGAATTCTTCTGAGACTGTACCGTTGCATCTCACAGCACAAATGGTTTGTCTAATTGTCATTTTTCTTAATCTTATTATTTTTTCTGGCACTTGGAATTCTTTTAGTGTTTCTATTAACTTGTTTCTGTCTATTGTATCGTAGGCAGCTTTGTAATCAATGAAAAGTACTTGTGCTGAAATGTTGTATTCATAGCAATTGGTCAGGATTTGTTTTAGCATAAAAATTTGATCGGTTGTTGATCTTCCTTTTCGAAATCCTCCCTGGTTTCTCCTTTTTATTTCATTTTTCTTGTAATTTTGTTCAATGCGCTTAATTTTATTCTCCATATACTTTCGTTTCCGCTCCCTCTTTCCTTTTTTTCGTTGAAGGCATACCTTTCTAGGTCGTCTTGTTTTTGCGAACGTAAACTTTTTAATCTCAAATCTGATCTTTTTAAACGGACATGGTTATTACAAAAATAAAGGACACGGTTTGCTGGTGTCTAATACTTGTTTAATACGATATAAATTTATTGTAATATGTGAGGAAGGTTTAGTAATTATGTGTTTTGTTTTCCCTACATCTAATCTATCATTTTTTTATTTCAGGTATGTAAACTAGCTGTTGTCCTATCAGGTATTTACTTAGAAAAATAAATGGTTTGTATGGTAAGTACTTCTCTTAGTTTATTGCCACGAAATATTTGTTTATGTCCATGTAACACTAAGACAATTACCATAACAACAGGTCATCAATTTGCACGATTAATTTCTCAAATAATCTCTCAAATAGAAACGACCTATAGTTTATTTTTATGAACGAGAGAGTAATTAGCATAATTTTAACTGGTAGCTCCGACCACTCCATGGGCGTGCTCAAGATTAATTAAAAAATTACTTTGAATAATTGTAAAAAATGAATGAATTATTTCAGTGTTATAAAGTGTTATGTGTATGTAAACAAAAGTGACCTCTTTTATCACACACTATATTAGAACTGACTGGCCTACATTAAAAAGGGTTTTAAAAAATTCACATTTTTTTTAATTTTTAAAAACTACAAAAGAGAAAAAGAGTTTTTAAAACCGTCTAAGGTATGTTAAATAGATGAATAAAAATATTAATATAAAACTTACAGCTACTTGTTACAAATCCAAATCAGATTCAGAAGATGAACTTTCAGAACCAAGATTTATAATAACTGGCTCGATCATTTTATCAGTAATATTGTCCAGCTTCCACATTTTTTCCTCTTCTTTAATAGTGTGATTTACTGCCTTTTCCCAGTTTTCAGGTTTTACATTATTTACGGCCTCCAAAAACAACTGTTTAACATCATGAATTTTAAAAGTGGTATTTTTTCTTGAAACTTCACTCTTTATCTGTGCCCATACCAGTTCAATCGGGTTTAATTCACAATGATATGGTGGGGATCTAAGTACTGTCATTCCACGATTTTTGGCAATTTCATCAATTTCGTATTTTTTAAATTTTTCTTTATGAAGGGCACACAACGAATAAAGTTCCTTTCTTATAGATCCGGGATGGTACGTAATATTTTTTGAACTCAGCCAATTCTGCAAGTCTTTTTTTAACCACTTGGTTGTGGGCAGTCCTTCTATAAGTCTGGAGTGATAACTTGCATTATCCATTACTATTACACAGTTCTTAGGAAGAAGATCTATCATTTGTTCGAACCATTCTTGAAAGACATCAGCGTTCATGTCTTCATGGTAGTCACCGGTACGAGTTGATTCAAAAGTTAATAAACCACCTTCAACAAAACCGTCTGAACTGCCAATGTGTACTATTATCAGCCTGCGTCCCTTTCCTGATGGTAGGTTTAAACCAGTAGATAAGTTATTTACAAAAGCGTGCCTTTGACTTGTAACAGTTTCATCCTGCCAAAATTTATTTGGTGTATGACCCTCGTTGATCCATGTTTCATCAAGATAAAATATTTTTCTTTTTTGGTTTCTCATTTCCTTTATGGTTCTTAGAAAATGTCTTCTCCATATGACAATATCGCTTCTTTCTAATAAAATAGACTTTCTGGGATTCTTTTTCCAGCGGAAGCCTATTTCTTTTAAAAGTTTCCATAACGTACTTTGACTCATTTCTGGGTAATCCTTATCATCTCGAACTGAGACAAGAACTTTATCCAATGTTGGAAATTCTTGTCTAAAGAAGAATTCATGCACTTTCCGTCGAAGTCCTTTTTTAAAATGATATTCTATTTGAAATTTTGGTTTCCCTGGAGCATTACGTGGCATTTGAAAACTACCACATTTCTCTTCTTTAATAACTCTGTAAATCGTAGATTTCCCAACACCAAGTGTACTGCTAACTAACTCAACGGTCTCATCAACACTTTCACATAAACGTTTGTCTGTAAATGATTTAAAACAATTAAATATTAATGTTTTTTCATTAACTGTTAGAGGACCAATTTTTCGGCGTTTACACGGCACTTCCAAATTTTCCATAACACTAGTATACACAATAAACTGCACCTTGCAACTGAAGTACCTACTTTTAGTGAACTGTTAAGAATTTTGAATACGCCACTTGGACCTTCCTAGGTACAAAATGGAAAAACCCACTATCACATTTTCTGTGGAATAAGTTTAGAAGGTAATTATCTAGTCAATTACTGTCGTAGATTCCTGGAATTAAAGAATTAAATGTTTGATTGTTGAAACCCTTACTTCGTGGAATGCACTCATTTCAGATAAAATAAAACGTTTTATTTTATCTAAAGAATTAAACTTTATTTTGCAAATAGGTAGGTACTTATTAAACTTTTATTGGTTATATATAACCAATAAAATAAACATCTTACATTTCTTGCAAATTCATTAGTACCTGTTAACCTCCATCACTCCGACACTGGCAACCTTATTTAGGGATTAGTAACCTTTACAACTATTGTATTCTATTCTGCTCCAACCTTTATACCTGGTGGTCATACTCAATTTAAAATTGTTTTCCTATATACTTCTGTAAACTTCTTGACAAATATCTGTTTTTCATTGAGTCACGCGTATCAACAGTTTAGGGATTTGCATACATAATTTATTGTTTTATTACTCTCTCATACATAAAAATACACTATAGTTAGAAGCAAAACAAAATAAAATTCATCATTAATAAGCTTTATAGTAATCATCATCAAGAATCAAAACCTTCAAACAAGCCAACACATTCTTGGAAGAGGACGAGTCTCCACAATGGACGCGATTTTAAGAACCCATTTCACTATTATTGTATTTTTTATTAATTGAGAGTATCCCCATTAAAGAAATCCTAAATCCTACCCATGCTAGTTGTGCTCTTTCAATGATTTCCCCATTTTGGTTCTCTTTATCGAGTTTCAGAATTTGGTAGATATATTCTTAAACTTTATAGTTTATTCGTCTTCCGGGTTTGGACCGTGTCATTTGTGAGTGACCCAAAAGTGGGTTCATCTCCGAGATGAACCCACTTTTGGGTCACTCACAAATGACACGGTCCAAACCCGGAAGACGAATAAACTATAATTCTGACTCTGGCCGTGGAAGCCTACGATTTCATTATTCTTAAACTTGTTCTATCGCATTGCCATTTATTGCCGGTCATCTGTGTTTTTGTCATTGTTTTTATTTTTGTCATACCCATTTTTAGGCTGACGTACTGAAAGCTGTTCGATGCCATAGTTTTGAAAACGGCTTTTTGGGCTAGATTAAACAGCTTTAACGATATTATATCGCCATGTTGAACTTCCCTCTTAATGGAAATGGTATTTGTATTTTTATGTAGTTGTACTATCATAGTTGGTATATTCTACCATTATTCACAGTTTGTTCAGTGGCCCACAACTCGATACTGTCAAATGCTTTTTCATAGTCTACGAAGCCAGGAAATGTGGGTATTGTTATTCATTTGTCCTTCCATTGATCCTTCTCTATCAATGTTCTCATTGTCACTAGATGGTTTGACGTACTACTATTTCTTCTGCGGAATGCAGCCTGTTCTACTGGTTGGTAATTTTATCGATTTTGTGAATCAAACGGTTGGTAATAATTTTCATAAATAGTTTGTACACTTGACTTAGCAACGATATAGGTCTATAATTATTCTTTAGGTCACATTTATCCCTTGTTTGTGCAAGAGCATTACTAGACTAGTTCGCTTTTTTAGGGAGTTTATATTGGAATTGTTATTGTCTTGCTTATTTTAAAAAGCTCGTCAATTACACCGTCGTGTCCTGGAGCTTTATTATTTTATAGTTCTTTTAAATCTCTTTTTATTTCAAATCCCCCTCTATTGGTAGTACCTCTGATCCCACGTTTATTATTTTTGATGTTGTCTTTTGTGGATTTATTAGGCCGACTTTAGAAGCTGTACAAGGGTTAGTAGAAGCCTTTAACTATCTTTGGTCTGTTCGAGATCTTTCTAGTCTCCCCTGCCTTTATATTAGAGCCAATTACCTGAATGTAAGTCCAGATAACATTCTCGTCTCTTTTTTGATAATTCTATTATGTCTCAATTTATGTCAACAAAGCGTTCTTCCAATAAAAATCAAGAACGCCTTCGTCGGTACTAAGTAATATGTATTTTCGATTCTTTCTTACGGGGTAGAATCTTGGAGGCTAACCGAAGCATCACTTAAACGAGTTGAGAAGAAAAAGAAGGTGTCCTCAAACTTGTCATATAAAGTGAGAAAACATTAGCAGGAAATCAAATATCTCAATAATAAATATTATTCGTTATACATAATAATTATACTATAACTATTATTGGTTATACAAGGGAAAGTGGAAGGAACTCTTCAGAACTGGTGCAGACAGAGTAAAATGGGTCATGATGATCGCTAATGTCGTTAAAGGATTAAGACACACCAAGAAGATATAAACTAAGCGTTTAACCAGTTTGGAAATTTAAAAAATTAGAAACTACTAAAGAAGCGATTTAAAATATGAATTAAACCTCTTAGAAATATGTTACCGATATTCCGTCAATAAAATTAATAGTATTTTCTAAAAGAGTAATTTTCACTATTTTTATACAAATATTTCATCACATATCGCTCGATGCGATCAGCTATATATTTCTTGGAACGCGAATAACAGAAAAAAATGAAAGAACTACCAATTATCTTGTCAAACATTTAGCCCCCTACAGGTAAATCTAGTTTCCTTACCGAGTTGTCATTTATTTCAAGCACAATCGAAGATCCAAGACCGTATTCTGAACAGTTCACAACCCAACATATCTCGTTATCTCAGACATCAAGTTATTATAATGAAAGCTTGGGCCTTATTTGGATAGAACTTCTTTTACATGTCAAGTAGTTTATCTTTATATAGACGGCAGTACCTCTCAACGGCATTGCAGTTGATTTATGGACAAAATGAATGATTTGCTGTAGATCAAAATTATAAAGTTACTACACTGCTCTAGGAAATTAATGCAGCAATTTAAAACCTATGGAACGCATATTACATAGAAAACAAACGTTTCATAGAAAACAAAAAATTCTACAGACTGAATAATAATTACAGATGAGACTTTAGATAGATAATCTACAGAAGTGAGAAAATTACAGACATACATAAATACATTATGTAATGAAGATTAAGTTTACTTGACAAACAAGGAAATATAGTCAATGAACAAGACAGATTAGAGAGGTGGAATATTGAGGAGCTGTTTGATGACGATATAAGAAATTCAAATTCGCTCGTTGCTGTTGGGTTATTTTTAAGGGTTTTAACAAAATATATAGACATAGGCGGCGTGGAAGTAATTTTCAAAGGGGAATAATTTAAAGAAATTTTAAACATGCTTCAATCCATCTAAATTAAGCCAAATGCCGGATAATCGTATGATCAGATTTGACCAATAGAAAAAAGTTTTATAAAACGCTTGTGCCATCTCTCAAGAATCGACAATCAAAACAATTTTAATTACCATACATACTTTTAAATCGCAGTAAGGTATGTAAAGTCGCATAAGAATTACTGCGTTCTGAGTTAAATAAAATAAAGGAAAGATATAAGTCTTTTGAATCGTTACAGTAAAATATCTTAAAAATCATGTTTTTGGAATGCCAAATTTTTTATTGATGGTCGCCCATTTGTATTCTTACAAATAGTTGTTCTTTGAATGAAGTCTTGTTCCAGTTTGTCGGAAAATTTGCTAGTCTCTCTTCTGTTGTATACTTACTTATTTGTATGTGTCTTGTATTTTCCGTGTAACATTTCTTTTATTTTTTTCCACATACTTTCGTTGATTACTAATTCCTTCATATACTTTCTTATTTAATCGGAAATTATTTTGCAAACATTTCTTTCTGGCTCTATTTTTATTACTTGTTGAAATTCATCTGAAATCAGATGAGAACTAGTTGTCGCTGGCACTTGACAATGAGACATTTGTATCAATCATATTCTTTCATTAATCTCCACCATAAAATTGTAAGCTCATAATAAAAGCTCCCTTATTACTGGTAAATCAAAAATTCGTGAAGGACATGTTGACAGTCTCTTCATACATTATGTATTTTCTGCGTATTATGTTTCCCGGCGTATTTTTAATGTTGTTTGAAATACACTCCATTCATATTCTATGTAATTTTGTCCATACCTTTCATTCAGTGTAACCTTTATTTTCTGGATGGTATTCATTTTTGGTTTTCTTTATTTTAGATAATAGAGGTTATTATTAGTAGGGTTGCTTGCTTGATTTCTTATTTTTACTATCTGTTTATTTTATAACTGTCGACGCATCTTTCTATTTGAGTCTTATGTTCACGATCCCAAGCTAGTTTGCATATCTAAGATCTATGAAAGTTTTTGTTCTTAACGTAAGATTCATGCTCATGTATCCTAATAATTAGTGGTCTTGAAGTTTGTCCCATATAAAAGTTGGTACATTCTCAAGGTATTTTATAAATGCAGTTACTTGATTGCATACTTTCCTGTAGGTTTTTGCAATAAACACATCAACAGAACGCAGGAAGATCTGGTTACCAAAACGGAAAGAAAAAGTTACCAGTAAGAATATACCAACACTAACGAGTTAACAACAGGTTAGCGACACATCATCTATAAAAAGCTCAGAAAGATCAGTACATATTTGATTTCCATCCGAGGGTACAGCAATGTCTCTCCGAATACCTAGGTAGTCAACTGACAAATTTTTATTTTCCCCTACGACTCAAACATTTATAGGTTAAATATCATTTTCACAATTTGTATTTTACAATTTCTTGAAAACGATTTCCAAATTGGAAATCGTAACTTCAAAACAAATTAAAAAATGTAATTGTCATTATATTGAATTGTGGCAACAAAATTATCTGAGAAAAAAGCGTGTAGAAAATAGTGGAGGATCTTGATCTTTAAAAATAAATATAACACCACGCTTATTTATGATGATACGCAAGAAAGCAGGAAAACGATTACACGATATTTACACGAGAAATCGTGATGCTCTAATTTCTTGGAGCAGTTTATTTGGAGTTAAGGAATGTTGCAATTGCAGACAGGTGTTTGATTTCTGCTTACCATATGATTATTAAATGTAATCTAGTAGGTATTGTCGACTAAGTAGGTATTAATATACTTGGAAATTTACATAAGTTAATTGACTTTGCATTTAAAAAATGAACTGTTACCTGTATGTTCAAGGCTTTAAATATAAAGTAAGAATAAAATTTAAACGAGCCTTTTTAAAATTTGTCATTAGGTCATAAAAATCAACAGCATCACATACATCGTAAATCGTAAACACTACTGAAATTTGGTGCTATTCTGTAGTCAGATCATTTTCAAAATAAAAGTTTTAAAAAATGTTGAGAAATTAAGTAAGTAAATAACATATGACCTGGAGGTCGAAATGTCAAATAAAGTAGTCCAATTTTGCACCAATGGTAAATATTATCATCATCATCAAGGCCTTTCAGTGCTGATGGAATGTTTGCCACTCTTACTTAGAGCTATTTGATTCTGTTATTGCGGTGAATCGCCTAGCATTCTTCTTGTGTATTGTGAAAGTTTGTTCTATGACATGGCTTTCGTTATAATTTTCTTTCACTCATTTCACTTTCTGTGCATAGTTTCTCACTCTAAAAATTTTGATAGGTATCATCTTCTTAATCAGTATGTCGTATTTCCTTCTCTCTAAATACTTTGGTTTTATGAAAAAAAAAAAAAAACAAGTAAGATTTATGACAAAAACAATAAAAAACACATCAGCAATTTAAAAGTTGAACTCCATCTTCTTCGTGAGTTTCTGGAAGGACATAATTTACACTATTACCTCTACTAGGTAAATTTGAATATTCTTTATGATAATGCAAAGGTAATTCGAATGGCACAATTTATTCAGATCGTTATATTTTTGTTTGGAAATTGACAAAGGGGTTGGATATAAGTTGCATTTTTGCAGATTCTTTACATTACCGCTAATTTGTATGATCTTCTCTTGAGTATCTGAAGCCATCGAAAACTTTGCATACATTTTAGTTGGTTCAGACTTCGTGAATGTAGCGACTCTAATTTTATTTATTTTTCCTGCAAGATCTCCTTTAAAATTTCCTGCAAGGTTCAGGAATGTTACGAGCTAATTCAAAAACAGTTGGTCATTGTGAAGGTGCCAAAATAATATGCTTAGCCATGCTTTTTTCTATGACAGAATGCATGCTGTCAACTGGTATGTAAGAGTGACCTGGCAGAAGATAATTAATCTGGATCACATTTATATTTTTGCAGGACATCTAGTTGTAGTGGAGAGTGGCCAATAAGCTTCGTGATTGTCCCACGGTCATCAATTTTTTCATAAACGATACTAGACATGTGGCTATTTCATTAGCCCCTCTCTTTTCTAAGCTTTCATTCCAATAATAGCAGTGGCCTGTCCTTATTGTACTTTCATAGAAAGTAAATTTATATAATGCCAATTTTTTGGAGCAATAAAGTAGCATACTCTCCCTGTACCATGTATTTAAAACGTTCTCTAAGTCGATCGAGACATACAAGATACTTCTATTTTTCTTATAAATTTTTTGATAATATTAAAATCTCTTCTTGCTTTCAACTTTTTCTTTATCATGTTTATGCGTTTCTGCTTCAGTTTTCGGTCTAGGGTTCTTTTCGAAACCAACACACTTGACACATTTGTCTTTCTTGGGAATATGAATTTCGAAATTGAATTCCTTTCGTAAATAGTTTTCTAAGTAACCTCTCTGACACAACATCTGTATTATATATTTCTCTTTTCTTACATAAATTATAAAGATTTGTAATGTTCTTAAACTAAAATCTTAAACTTTTAAACTACAAGTTAAACCAAGGCATGCTCCTCCTCCAAACCTCTCGATTCCATCGTTCTTCCAATTTCTTCATTCCATGAGCGTAGAGGCCTACCTCTTTTTCTTCTTCCAGGGGTCTTCCATCTGTGAAGTTTTTGGGGCCAACGTTCGTCAGGCATTCTTAATAGGTGCCTAAACCATTTTAAACCTCTTCTTTCTATTCTGTCAATGACCGTTTCTGTAGCATTCATGTTATTTCTTATAGAATCGTTGGTCTTCCTTTCCGGCCTTGTTGTTCTAGCACTTCTTCTCAAATAATCCATTTCAACTGCCAACGATCTTCTCTTTAGGTCTGCATTAATTGTCCTTACTTCAGAGCCATAACAAAGAACTGATTTAACCATGGTTTGTCCTATTCTTTTTTTTTCCTTTTGGAAATGTTGTGATCCCACCATAATGAGTTCAGACATCCTACAATTTTACGTTTCTGATTAATTCGGTGTTTAATTTCGGTTCTCCCAAGCCGTTCTTATAAATGAGTGTATCTGAATATTTATTTTTTTCCACTTGTTTATTTCTACGTCCTCGTCTATCAACACTTCAAACCTTGCATCTGAATTGATAACTAAATATTCTGTTTTCTTCATGCTGACTTATAACCCCCTTTTTACATATTCTCTGTATAGACGCTTTATCATAAATTCTAGATCATAAGAATCTTGAGCTAGGACGACTTGTCATCCGCAAAGGCCAGGGAGAACAGTGCGTCATTTCCTATGGAGATTCCCATTCCCTGGCAGTGGTTTTCCCAATTTGAAAGGCTGCTTCAATATATAAATTAAACAGTAAGGGTGACATACTGCATCCTTGTCTTAGTCCTTTAGTTACTTTTATTGGCTCTGATAGTCTATTTAGTAGTAGTGTTATCCCTGTATACTTCTGTGATTGCTGAGTTGTTGTAAAGCTTGCCACAATTTAAGTCTTGGAACGTTATCATACGCCTTTTCTAGGTCGATGAAGGGTAGATGTACTTCGGTACCAACCGCTATTCTTTTTTCTATTAATTGTTTTAGTATAAACAAGTTATCAGTGCAAGATCTACCAGACGTAAATATTCTTAAACTCTTGGGCAAATAAAGTTTAGTGGAGTCTTTTCTTGCGTAGCGTGACGGCACTGCTGGAAAACTTGTAATGAAGTTTGTTACAGAGTTCAAGACTTCATCCTTTGTTTTATTCGGAGGTATAGTTTTTCCTCGAATATTCTCTTTTCCCAAACCATAGCCCCCTTTCAGACGAGTATACTGTATTCGAGATACGCGTATCTGAGACGCAGATATTACATAGACTCAAATGGAGCTTTACACACGGGACGCGCGAGGGATACAGTATGCGAGATACCTAATTCAGTATCTCGAACCTTCCTGTCGCCGACGACTGAATGCGTATGCCAGATACAGAAGAACCATTACGTTAAATGAACGCTTTCAGACACGAATACTTTTGCACCACATTCCATAGACGCGCGATTTTCTGTCGAATAATTGTGAATGAGCAACGAAAGAAAGAAGTTGTTTTCTGAATATAGTTAAATAATGGAGCGTGCTGTATTTGACTATTTCACTCATCTTAAAATTTTCACATAATCTGACCAATCACAAACCAAAGACAGCTTGTGTTATCGCGAAAACACCAACTGTCTTTCAATTCTGATTGGTCTATCAGCTTCGTGTTTTCAACGACGTAACCATGGATACCGATCGCAAAGCAAAGTTTGACGTTTGCCAAAAAAATTATTGTAGCTGTATACGTCAAAATGAGTCGTTTCGGTGGTACTTCAAACGAAGTTATAAACCAAAACATTGAAGAAAATATACCGAGTAACACAAGAAAATCTAAATCTTATATATGGAGACAATTTATGATGTTCTGTGTGGATCGCAACTACAAATTAGATGCAGAAAATAACAACGAAAGACTAGCATTCATTCTAAAAGACTGAATTTTTGACCTATCACTTTGTTCATGAAATAGTCTAATAAAATACCACTCGTGATTTAATTTATAAGTATGTCTTTTATTTCTAAACTCAACTGAGTTTCTTAAAGAAAACACCACTCGTCCTACGGACTCGTGGTGTTTTCAAGCAACTCAGTTTCGTTTAGAAGTAAATCGACAGACTTATCGCGAAAATTGAATCACTAGTGGTATTACTATTGATAATGACAAATTTATTTGTTTGGTATAATCAAATCCCTGTCTATGCGATACAGCATCGCTAGATTACTGCAATAGAAATAAAAGCAGCAGTGCTGGGTCGAAAATTCTAAGCGAAAATTTTGAGGCCATGACTGCAGTACAGCAAAATGAATATGGTAAGAAATAAACATGTTTTTATTATAAATATATAGGTATTTTGTTTCATACGTATACAGTTTAGTTTTAAAAGTTTGCTAATTGGAATTTTGATTATTTAACGAATATCAAACTACATTATTGTGAAAGGAAAATGGTCATTTTTTATTTAGGGCGAGGTAAACAATTTACAAATTGGAGATAAGTACACAGATTTATTTAAATTTAAGTCATAGACTTTAACTTTAACTTAAAGTCATAGAAAACCGTTCTGTTGATGAAATACTTCTACGCATAGTTGTGTCTTTTTTACTCAATTGAATTTCCAAAATTTTATGAAGTTCTTCAAACGACTTCACAGACATTCGAAAATAGTTAAAAAACTTTGATGGATCTTGCAATAAATCTTGATACAGCAAACTATACGTTCCCTTGGTTTCTCTTAATTCTACAATAGGATGAACCCACAAATTACGTCGTCTTTTCAGTTTCTTTTTCTTTTTTTTTTAATATGTACCACAGCATAACACACTCTTCTACATCCATAATCCAAAAATATAACCGCACGGCACTGCTACTATTTTCATACTGACGAGCATGCCCGTGAATCCGATACAGCAGCCATCGAAAATTCTGTATCTCGCATACAGTATCTCGCATACAGTATCCTCGTCTGAAAACCCTCTAACAAGCATTAAAGGGTGTGTAGTAAACATATCTTTGTGATACATTCAAAGTAGATAATAAAAACTTGACGTTGTCCTTCACCTTTATTAATAAAATAGAGAAATGTATTGGACTTTCTGCTTTCATTTTTTACTCTCTTTCTCTTAACAGATTCTTTCTTTGACATCGAAACAAGCCAATCGCGATGTCGCTGTGGAGATAGTGACCAAAAGTAATTAAATATATTTAATCTTCATTTTCTCAGATATATTATCGCAGCGATTAGTACATTTCTTTGGTTGACATGGATGTCAAACCTCTCAATGTGATAGAAATGTATGCACCAGAGGACAAAGGAGATACCATCACAAGGAAAAACTTCTAGGAACACCTTCAGACTGTAATAAACGATGCCCCAAATGATGAATATATAATAATCATTATGGGTGATTTTAACGACCGTGTTGGCAATGATATAGTTCCAGGAATAAATCAGCAATATAATAAAAATATCAGATATGAAAGCGGAGACCTTCTGACGGACCTCTGTAGCATAAACGATTACGTATTAATAATACATTTTTCCCTCATAAAGAACAATACAAATACAATTTTTAAAACAGTAGAGAACAAAGATCTATGATAGACTATATTCTGTCGAATAGAGAGTTACAGCCCTCTCAAATCTTGGATGTAACAGCACTAACATCAGCAGAAATAGGAAGCTATCATAAATTGGGATTAATCCGAATGAAAACACATATATGTGATAACAAAACACCAGAATACACCACAATGATAAAAGTCGAAAGCTTATATAATGACTCCACAAGATACCTATTCCAAAAAAGAATAACCGAAAAAAGCAGAAACAAATATATCATAGAAAGTGATGGAGTCGAAGAAAGCTGGACAAAAAATAAGTCTAATATCTTAACATCGGCCAAGGAAGTTCCTGGTGAAAGAAATATAAATAAAAATAAATGGTTCCCAAGGCGAAGAACTCCATGGTTTTGTACAGAAGTGAAGGAAAAATGAATGGAAGAAGAAGAAGACGGAAGTCCTATTTCTTTTGTTGGAACTTCTATGCCATTTTTCTTCTTATATTTTTTGCCACTTCGATATAATTGTTGCCTTTTTTTTATTTATTGTCAATTTTAACCACTGGTCTGGAATTTCTTTGAGCTTTTAGGTACCTATCCAAATAGTTTATCGCTGTGTTTTCTATTCTCTTTTAGGTCATTTAACAACTCTACGATCTACAGATTTTTTGTTTTGGCAACATTGGCCTGCTACTTTCTTTTTTCTTTGTATTCATGTCGATGATGTTCTTCTTTAGTTGATATTTATTTCTTGCTCGGCATATCTAATGTTATTAATAAATATGCCGTTTATTTTATTACCCTTAATAGAGTCTATAAATAAAATTATAACAAAGCAAAAAGTGTGTTCATTCATTTTGGACTTGACTGGTGCTTTCAAAATGTCTCATAGTATACATATTGTGCTCTGAGAATTGCAAGTATGTAAATCTATCAGTTGTCTATATATTCGTATAATCTTTTTGTTTATCATTATATCATAGAATTAAAAATAGTTTTGTCTTTCCAATGAAGATGTCTGAAGTGTTTCTCAGAGTTAAACTGTTGTTTATGTATGCACACTACACATTTGCGACGTGACTTGTAACTGACTAAGAACTATGTTGAATTTTTCAACTGATTCTTATAATATACGGGACTTTAAAATACCTTGTTTAACGTATGTTGATAGTCTGTCTTGATTTTAGCGTAGGTGGCTATTCAAAGAAGGTAATATTGAATTGTTATGTTGATTTTTGGCCAATATAACTGTAGATATTAAGGAACTGTAATGTGTACGAATCCCGAGGTTACCAAACTTAATCAGTTCGTGGCGCATTTACAGGTCGAGTATGTTGTGTAAATATGTGTACAGTTTCATAATCTATTAGACACACCACAAAAATAGAAATAACTCTCGAGATAAACCTCAAATATAAGGCCACGTATATTAAAATTGATATATAAAAATGTAGTTAACAAAAAGAAATTACACTGTTAATTCTTTAAAGCAATTACTCTTTCATTAAGATATACAACAATTTGATTACTGATCTCTACTCATTTTTTTGTATCGATTCAGTTTCAGTGAACCGGAAATCTCAAACGGTAGAGTGTTACAAGTATTAACGCTAATTGCGTTTGAATTAAGGTGGTTTGAATATCCATAGTCGCGAACACTACTAATAATAATAAACAGTTAAGACAAAGCAATATTTTCCTGGTAAGGATCTATTCAAAAAATATACTATTACCCTACTATACTCCTGTGCTCCTATAGAGGTGTACGGAATCCTATTATTTTTCCCCCCTTATAGAGGTGAGAAATAGTTTGCGAGTTCTTCTGAGACGTCAACACCATCTTTTCCTTTGTTGTAGTCTATAATTTCTTCTTCAAGTACCCTCTCCGCTACGGAGTTTGGCAATCATCATTGCTATTCGGATCTTTGAAGCTGTTGCTCTAAATAATTGGTTAGATGTACACTGGAACCAGTCTCTTAAATTGCGCAGCCAAGATATACGTCGTGTCCTCACGCTTTGTTTGCCTTGAATCGTTCCTTGGATAATTAACTGGAGCAATCGGTACTTTTTCCCTCTCATCACATGACCAAGATATTCCAACATTCTTCTCTTTATAGTGATCAACAGCCCCCGTTCTTTGTCATTCTTCGAAGAACTACACTATTTGTTATTTTGTCTGTCCAAGGTATTTTCAAAATTCTTCTGTATATCCACATTTCGAAGGCCTCTAGTTTATCGGCATTGCTCTTGTTTAAAGTTCAAGTCTCTACTCCGTACAGCAGTATCGAGAAGATGTAGCATCTAACCAATCTCATTTTCAGGTTTAAGTTAATGTCATGACTTCCCAGAATGTCCTTCATATTAACAAAAGCAGCTCGAACCTTTCCAATTCTAATTTTTATTTCTTCTGTGATATCATTGTTGTTACTAACGCTTGTTCCCAAATATTCATATTTGTGCACCCGTTCGATTTTGTTATTGTAAATGTACAGGTTTGCATCCAATCTTTGTTTTTTTGAAATAATCATGAATTTCGTCCTCTTGACGTTCATTGTTAACCCTTTCTCTTCACTAGCTGTGACTACCTTGATTAAAATGGCTTGCAGGTCTTCTAATGTCATCGCCATTAAAACCGTATCATCTGCGTATCTAATATTATTAATTGGTTGGCCGTTAACTTTTACCCCAATCTCTTCTTCCTCCAATGCTTTCTTCATAATTTCTTCCGAATAGAGATTAAATAGCATTGGTGACAGCACACATCCTTGTCTAACTACTTTGTTAATTTGAATTTCATTTGTTGTGCTATTTTCGATGCGTGCGACTGCCTTCTGATTATAATACAGAGTAGATATTATTCTTATATCGCGAGTGTCTAACTGTTTAGCTTCCAAGATCTCTAAAAGTTGGTCATGCTTGATGTTATCAAACGCGTTGTTGTAATCAATGAAACAAGCAAATACATCTTGATTCACATCCAAACACCTCTGTGTCAAGATGTTAAAGGCAAATAATGCTTCGCGAGTTCCATATCCCTCCCGGAATCCAAACTGAGTTTCTCCGATATCTTCTTTCAATTTTTCAATTTTGCTGGTATACATAATAATTTTTAGAGTATAACCTACAGGATTACATAATTTAAACAGTTTCAAGCCATAGCGGTGACGCTTTCTTCTTTTTCTTATGGTGCCCTATCCAATTAGTGGATGTTGGCGACAATTCTGGCATACTCGTGTCGGTCTTGTGTGGCTCTAAAGAGTGTATGGGTATCGAGGTTTGTCCAATTCCTTATGTTTTTAAGCCATGAGTATTTTTTTTTCTGATGCCCAGTTTTCTATCTATCTTCCCTTCCATAAAAAGCTTTAAGAACTGGTACTTGGAATTTCAAAATATATGACCCAGATAAGCAGTTTTTCTTCTTTTTATTGGCAGCAATTCTCGTTCTCTGCCCATTTAATTTAATACTTCGACATTTGTTGTGTGATCTGTCCAGGGAATTTTAAGTAGTCTTCTAAATACCCACATTTCAAAGGCCTCCAATCGGTTCATCACGTTGGCCTTTATGGTCCAGGTTTCTACACCATATGGCAGTATGGAGTAAATATAACATTTTACAAAGCGATATCGAAGCGTTAAGTTAAGGCTGCTGTTGCTTATCAAGGTTTTCATATTAGTAAATGCTGTTCTGGCTTCCTCAATCCTGCTACGTATCTCTTTGTCTGGATCTAGATCTTCAGTTATCCAACAGATATCTGAACTTGGGGACCTTTTGGATTTTCTTATTACTTAATCTTATATTTAATTACATATTTCGTGTTCTGCTAACCACCATTACCTTCGTCTTGTCTATATTAATCTTCAAGCCCAGTCATTCTCCTTCAGTGTTTATTCTATCTATTAGTCGTTGTAGCGCTTCTTGGCTATCAGCTATTATGACTGTATCATCAGCATAGCGAAGATTACTAATAGTCTGTCCGTTGATTTTGATTCCATCTTCAGTGTCACTTAAGGCTCTATCGAAAATCGTTTCAGAGTAAAGATTAAAAAGAAGGGGTGACAGAGCACAACCCTGTCGTACACCTTTTTCGATTTTTTTATAGTATGTATTGAAACAATTAGAAATATTATTCGACCAGGAATATTGGAAGTACGATTAACAGCAAATATAATTTAAATAAATATGATGTAGATTGAAGTCCTACTCTCACAGATACCACTTGATTCATATAAAGGTTCTTTATGATTTTAAGGTCATTCTCATCTATCGAACGTTCCTGTAGCAACCTTACTAATTCTGAATGATTAGCACAACGGTGACGCTTTAAAGGTATATATTGTTTGAAAAGTAGTCTTCCTCGAAAAAAAGAATCATACTTTCATCAACACCTAGTATTGAGCAAGGATTACATTGTTGGGCAAAACGTAATTGTGTCATTTCAAATAATTTCTAAATTTATGGCAACGATCGTTTGGTAAAGCAGCCGTGTTATCAGCAAAATGTAAGAATCTCAAAAGAAACTGAAATCTCTTTTTGATCATTACAGAAGAAATAATAGTAAAATTATACAATGGTAACTTACTCTAATAATCAGCAATTTTGGGAAATTTGACAATTCCCATATACATAACACAATCCAAAGAATTTTTAAAAGTTCTTCTTTATTGGTAGGTTTCCATGCATGAATTCTTGTTCAAAAATGCCGAGACCAACAAAAAAACCTTTCATAGATGCCCAGGAATCTTTGGAAAAAGTTAAGGGTAACATCCTCATGGAATGTCGAAAAGAACTCGACAAAAATGGAATTAACAGTGAGAAATCTTTACTGGATCCAACATGGTGTGGTAACATTAGATGGAAATATTGGTACTGGACATAGGTACTGGCTTACTATGCTGGATGGCCCGGATTCAATCCTGGCAGACATCATAAATTTTTAATTTTTAATTTAACTGAGCCGTCACCGTGCTACCGAAGACACGTGAAGCCGTCGGTCCGGGCTAAAAAAACATCAAGTAGTGACTGTATAATTTGGACACACTGAAACAAAGTCGATCGGTTTAGGCTAGGTATTGAGTATTTGAATAAATTTTGAGGCACAGAAGACGACGAGCTCAACGAATAGACTGTTAATGGCTGACGAACAGTGTAGACTGGGCGCGTTAGACCCAAATACTCTACTGTGAGATAACGAAAACGAAAAATAATTTGACCATCAAATTTCTCGATCGTCGATAAAAAGATAGTCGAAAAAGTCAAATTCATTGCCTCTTTTATAAACAAACTGACTTATGAAGAACGTTCCTCTTAAAAATGCGTACGGTTATGAGACAAAAATAATATGCATATTCGGCAACACCGCACTGTCAGTTTCAAGTTTGGAATCCCTGACATTAATCGTCTCTGTAAATGCACACTCACCTAATTTTCGTACGTATCTTTCGACTCACTCCATCAATTATATATTCATCCTCTTCAAATAATAAATTATACTAATCTCATAAGAACCAAATTGTATAAATCTTTCAAATCTAAAAATTTTCAAGAAAGAACCGAACTGGGCGTCGCCGTCGCTCGTAGTTAATCTATCACTATGAACTGATAATGAAGACATAAAACAGACGTAGGCAGTTCATAATCCAAACCAAACAAGCCACACTTGGGCTTAGACGGAGGAGTAGTAAAGCAGTTACCGTTGGATTTAAAACATATTGACATCTGGAAAGAAAATAATCTACTTGTACTACTTGCACTAAAAATTTGTGACTAAATCTTGTTTGGTTGAAATATAGATTGCATTAATCAATCATTTCTTATAATGTTTTAATTAGAACATTGTATTTTGGACACTTCCTATAATCTAAAACTCGAAACATCAAATAAAGCGTTAATTTTCCAAGTTGTTCACTGAATTAAATTTCTTTTCTTGGAAATTTTCTTTTTTAAAAACTTTATTTTTAGAAATGGTCAGAATATGTACTACCTGTTACTAAATATGTAATAATAACGCTCTTATTACATTAAATATAATTAAGAATATAATGAAATAAGTACAATAAACACGATCAAGTAATTTTAGCAAAATAATTTTGCAATCTAAATTTCTGAAAAAATTTTTTTCAAAATTATGCAGAACTAACAAAAAAAAGTTTCAAATACTTCAAATAACCTATAAAAGGGCATTCAAGCTTTCAAATTCAAATAATTGAAATTCGTTAAACAACGAATTAGAACGAGTTCTAAAAGGAGCCACAATAAACTCAAAGAAATCCTGGAGGGTAAGAATATCGACACCAGAGACATACAAATAATATTAAATCTGTACTGGAATCAGCGAGCTAATATAAAAATAGAAGACCAAACATCGGACGAAATAGAAATACGTAGAGGAGTACGACAGGGTTGTATATTGTCACCGCTCTTGTTTAATATCTACAGCGAACAAATATGCCAAGAAGTTCTCTCACATGCAAACGAAGGGATAGTAGTTAATGGAGAAGTTATCAATAACATTCGATATGCTGACGATACTGTGATAATGGCAAGGCAACAGCGGAAGATCTACAACATCTAGTTAAAAGTATGAATGAGATATGTAATAACTACGGCATAAGGATGAACGTAAAAAAACCAAATATATGACCTTCAGTAAGAATCCAATACATGACACTAGTATCATAATAAACGGTACCCAACTCGAGAAAGTAAGCGAATACAAAAACTTGGGAACCTTCATCAGGGAAACAGGTGACCAAAATCACGAGATAAAAAGACGTATTGAAATTGCCAGGTCCACCTTTATAAAAATGAAAAAATTATTGTGTAATCGTGATATTAGTATTCAGCTACAAACTAGAATGTTAAAATGCTATGTATTCAGTACTTTGCTTTACGGTGTTGAGGCATGGACTCTTAAACAGAGGAATGTTAAAAACCTTGAAAGCTTTGAGATGTAGTGCTACCGCCGTATACTAAAAATAAGTTGGGTGGATAAAATTACAAATGAAGAGGTAATACGCAGAATAAATAACGATCCAGAAGTTATACTGAATATAAAAAAGAGAAAACTTGAATACTTAGGCCACCTGATGAGAGGACAAAAGTACACATTCCTACAAAATATAATGCAAGCAAAAATCCAAGAACGCAGAAATTCAGGCCGTAGAAGAATGTCCTGGATGAGAAATTTAAGAGAGTGGTTTGGCTGTACCACTAACGAATTATTCAAAACAGCAGTAAATAAAATTAGAATCGCCCTAATGATATCCAATCGCCGATAGGAGAGGCACTCAAAGAAGAAGAAGAAGAAGAAGATAAAAGGAACATGTTAACTTGGAAAAGGATCGCTACAGGAGCAATGCGACCAATTTGTGGCATCAGAGTTAGAAGACCCTGATGGTTTCCAGGGCAACAACTAACAATAACTACGGAGGAAGCTACAGCTACCTAAAGAAAGAATGCCAAACGTTAAAATGTTTAAAACAAATAGAAAAGGTTAATGCTAGTGAATAATAAACGTAAAATGTAATGGCATGTCTCAAAAACCGGAAAACAAAATAGTATATCGATGGAAGGTAACCGTATATACGTATTTCTGACTATTGCTCGTCTTCAGTAAGATGGAGCCAAGTTAGAAAAGAAGCATGTTAACCTAAGACATTTTACAGTTACGCAGTTTAACGTACTTAACATTCCGTTGTATTAGTTTATCAATATGGTACTTTATTCAAAAAAATTTATTTTTAAAACTACTTCCAATCTAGGAGCCAAAATACCAATAGATAAAGAAGACATTTGATAAAAAATTAATAATTACAAATCAATATCATATACATAACAAATTTTAAATCAAAATAACTTTCTGCAATATATTCCTAACATCAACTCAAATATTTAAAAAACACATGTTCGTATCATTCATTACGCACATCCTACATCCCTTCTAAGACAGGAAGATGAAGCAGAAACTTAAATAATGAATCTCAGGTATTTAAATGAAACTTCCGTTTGCTTGTTTAAAAACAAAACCAGCATTTTATCGATGCATGTGTTCAGATCAACACCTTTTTACAGCCGGAACGTAGTAAATCTACATACGTGAGGATTTGATGTGCACTTGGATTACCATGTAGCATTCAATTGGTTACAAATAGAAGCTTTGTTTGGGCCCCTCTTACTAATAGAAATCACAGATTCGAATCGGGTTTGTATAAGTAAATTAGAGTTTTAAGCTGAGTTTTATTGGATAGGTTCTAAGACACATTTAGTGCTATTAACACGGCAATAAAATGATTTCAATAGAGACGTTAACGATATGTCTTAATTCTTGTTGTTAAGTTACCGACTTCAACAGACTTTGGCAGTTATATCGGATATTTTAATTTTTTATGACGATCTTCTAAGAAAGTTCCTGCAGTATTAGGGATACTAATCTTTCTGGTTCCTTTATCAAATGTCGTATCATATATGTATGCTCTGCGATATAAGTTGTAGTATGTTGAGAGCACGCTCTTGTGAATAATTCTGTTTAATTTTAAATCCATATTAACACTTTCATATTTGTTGTACCTCTTCCATTCTTCTTCTTTTTCCAGAAACCAAGGCTTATCAGTGGCTGTCTTCTTCTTATAATAAAGAACAAAGAGTTTGTGTATTGAAAGTTGCTTCCAAAGCAACCAAATTGACTACATTTTTTGAAAAGGCAAGTTCTTGCATTGCTGTCCACAGTTTCATCCTGCATACTCTATCAAATATTTGTTTAAAATCTATGCACTTCTATGGATATTGAACAATTTTTCATTACCTCTTTAATAGTTAATATCTGGCCCATAGGAGAGCGACCCAGTCTGATTCCGCATTGATAATCCTCAATTATTTCTTCGGTGTATGTTTTGGTTCTTTTTAGCAGGTTGTTTGCAAGAATTTTGTAGGTGTTCCCCCGTAGTTAATACATTGCTTTTTGTTTCCTCTTTTGTGAATTGGTACAACAACCCCTTTTTTCAATTCATCTGGCATTTGTTTCTTCTTACCAAATGCCTTAAATTAGTTTGTAGATAGATCTGTGTAGTGCTTTTTCTCCATGTCTTAGACCGCGAGTTTACCATCGCTACCAGATGCCTTATTATTTTTTGAAATTTTTAATCGCATTAGTCGCGTATTGTTCTTCTATTTCAGCTGTATATACATGTATGATGTATTTCCGCTAGATTTATCGTTGACACAGCAGTTGACAAAAGTATTTTTTGTAGGTTTTTCAGACTTCCTTGTCACTACCAATAAGTTCTCCGTTCTCTTTTTGAAGGAAGTTTTCTGTTCTTGCTTGGTAGCCGGCCTTGATGTCTGAAACTTCTTTAAAGCATAGTCTTACATTATTGTTCTCCCGATTTTCCTCTATATCTCTGACTATTTGTTCCTGGTTCTCCTTTTTCCCTTTCATTATAGGTTTTTTACCACTTTGTTTATATCTTTTAGTGTAGTTTTCTCACGAATTTTGAAACATGTCCCTTTTAGTTCTGTTTCTTTTTTCTATGATTCGTCATCGAACAATGTTTTTTACTTTTTTCTTTTTATATCCTAATATTTTATCTGATACGCTTGTCAAAGTTGATTTTATATTTTCCCAGGCAGAGTCTATTTTGTTATACTCATCTGTCTGTGTTAGCGTTATTTGTATAGGGTTTTGAAATTTCTCCACTGTCTCATTATTCTGCAGAATTTCGGTATTCCATACTCTTGTTAGCGTATTCCTGTGAGTTTTTTGGGACGTTATTTTTGTTCCCATCTACTTTTTAAAAGATAATGATCTGTGTCTAAATCCGCACTTCTTAGATTTCTTATGTCTAGGTAGTAACTACCCCTCCTGACATCTACTACATAATCGATTTGATTTCTTGTGGTACCGTTGTTGAAGACCTACTTTTTTTGTAAATTTGGTTGTGCTCGAACATTATTGATTTTATTAACAGGTTTTGCTATGCCGCAAAGCACATCAACCTTGTTCCATTATCATTACTGACTTCTTGGGGACTATAATTACCTATTGTTGATCTATACAGCTTCCTTTCCAATCTTTGCAGTAAAATGCACTTTCTGTTTGGGGAGATTATTTGTTAGTTCCTCTAGATTTTGAACGCTTCTCCTTTTCCAGTACCGAATTGGTGCTCTTGTTCACAAAATACTACAGGTTTGCTAATTTTCAGTATGCCTTTTCCAGTTCGTCTAATCTCTTGCGAGATAGTTATGTCCATGTTTCTGGATTCAAGTTTTTTGACCACCTGAGTTAGGGCTCCAGGCCGATATAGGCTTAGTACATTCCAGATTCCTATATTCATTGTCATTCGTTGTCACTTTTGTCGTCATAAAAAATCACTACTTACTCGATACATGAGTTTCGTTTTCATAACTGGTTATTTTTTTGTTGTTCTTAAGAAGGAATAGTTAGTCCCTCGCTTAACCCTCTCCCTTTTTCATCCTGAACTTGGGACTAGACAACAGGGGAGTTCAAACTAACTAAGAACTATAATAAATGGACCTTGGTTTATGCCTTATTAAGTAAATTCCCTTGACAATTTTCAATTGGCAAACGAAACAGATCGCTGGGAATGAAATATTAGAAAAGGACAACATCGAAGAAAGTTGAGAAAAGCTCAAAAATAACACAATTAACCCATTAACTTGGAGAATGGAAAGTAACGAATGCTAACATTAAAAAAAAACCCCATGGTTTGGAGAGGAAGTGAAGACAAAATGCGAAGAAAAGAAGAAAGCCTTTTTACAATACAACAGCCACTATAAACGAACCAAAAATGAAACGAATACGTTAGTTAGACAAATAAAAAGGCAACACTGGCAGAGTTTCTCAAAACAAATGGAACACGACTTCTACGGATCACAAAAAGAAATATGATCAGAGGACAAAAAAAAAAGAGATAAACGGACTAATTAAAACGAAATACATTCATAAGGAAACATGGGCAGACGACTTTTGATCCCTATTTGCTAAAGGTGACGATAATGAACCACCAACGCCAGAGGTGACGACAAACGAAGAAATAAATATTCAGGAGGAAGAGGTAAAAGAAGCATTAAGAAAACTAAAAAGTATAACTCTGAGATAGCGCGTAGAATACCGAATAGCAATACAAAATACATGTGAAAATACATAAAAATGCATGAGAATATAAAGTACAATGTTAATAAAAATGAACATCAAAATCCACAACACTGCACAAATCACTTACAGGAGGAGGTCGGTGGTGATGACAACATCTCTCTTACTCCTGCTGGTCCAACCTCCGTCGGTGTACTAGCTCCTTCGGCGGGTTCCTCTTCTTCTAGGTCATCCAGATCCCATCTGCCATATCCAACGGGGTTTCGTAGGCCAGTGTGCCTACGCCTACATGGTTCCGACCACTTCTCGTTAGGGAGGCAGTGACTGGGCCTACTCCGGGCCTTCCACTCACATCTGGAACTTTTAACTTCGAAGAATCCTAGCTCGTCAAAGACGTCTGTACACTGAAGGCATCAGGTCTGCAGAAGGCCTCGATGTTGGCATGTTAGCATGAGTGCGCTAACATCCGGTGGTTCTCCCCGCTGTCTTTTTGAATCCAGCACACGGTGGATTCATCTGTGTGCCTTCTATGCAGGTGGTCGTGAGTTCGAAAACCGAGTTGGGCGCCATGTCGTCTCGGGATAATAAATAAGGGTCTAATTACCATCAAATAAGCCGCCGTTCTGTAGAGGGCTTCGAATATAACAGTCGAGGGCTCCTATACCAAATCCATTTTCTGGGTATGAACTTGTAGAATTGTTGCCTGTACCTGTAAATCGCCTATATTTATATGTGCTGTTCAAGCGATAAACAGGGATTTTCAGGTCAATAGCCAATGGGAAAGACTATTGCACTCGATGACACTTCAAAAAGAGAAGCAAATCGGACCCGGAAAATTGTAAGATGATTTACAACGTATGCTGTACCAATCTAATATAACCGCCAGAAAATTTAACATGTTAGTTTCCCCAAAAAAGACAAAATGGATGATTATTACAGCAAATTTACTAAGATTTAAATTGGAGCTGGAATGTCAGATAATTATCTGTGATGAAATGAGTAACAAGTGATGAAGTTTAGGCATCACATTATCTAGCTACGAAAAGCTCAGAACAGAAGTGGAAGATCAAGTAAATAGAGCAAACAGATCCGCAGGTTGCCTGAATAAAACAATATGGAGAAATAAAAATATCGGGAAAGAAATGAAACGCACAATTTACAAAACAATCATCAGACCAATAATAACATACGTGGCAGAAACACGACCTGACACAAAGAGGATAATCTTCTTCTTAAAGTTCCATCTCCTATCGGAGGTTGGATATCATAACGGCTAAGGTCACTTTGTTGGCTGCTGCTCTGAAAAGTTGTAGTGAACTACAGTTAAACCATTCTCTAAGGTTCCTCAGCCAGGAGATGCGTCTTCTTCCTATGCTTCTTCTTCCTTGGATCCTTCCTTGCATAATAATTCTCAGCAGCTCATATTTTTCTCCTCTGGTTATGTGACCCAAATACTCTAGTTTTCTTCTTTTTATGCTGTTTATAATTTCTAACTCCTTATTTAGACGTCGTCCTCAGCATTGGTAATCCTTTGAACCCACTGAATTTTTAATATTCTTCTGTAACACCACATTTCGAACGCTTCTATTTTTCTTATGTGTTGTTGTGTCTGCCATTATAACGGTGTCATCAGCGAATCTTATGTTATTTACTATTCTTCCGTTTACAGAGATTCCATCACCCAGATCCGCTATCGCTTCCTGGAATATGGCTTCACTGTACACGTTAAACAGTAATGGTGACAGAACAGCTCTGTCTTACTCCTCTCTTTATATCTATATTTTCGGACTTTTGTTCTTCTATCTTTATATTGGCCTTTGATTCCAATACAGATTGATAATGATTCGTAAGTCTCGTCTGTCTATATCTTTGTTTCTCAGTACTTCTATTAGTTTTTCATGTCGGACCCTGTCGAATGCCTTCTCGAAGTCGATGAAACAGGAATAAATATCTAGGTTCATATCTAAGCATCTTTGAGAGGGGACATTAAAAGCAAACAATGCCTCTCTCGTTCCCAGTCCCTTGCGGAACCCAAACTGAGTATCATCCATATCATGTTCTAGTTTTCTATATAATCTTCCATGAATCACCTTTAGAAATATTTTGAGGACTCTGAGATAGCGCG
>NW_027312738.1:0-26438 GCF_040954645.1 Diabrotica undecimpunctata | reverse complement strand
ACGCGCTATCTCAGAGTAAGCATATGATATAGTTACTCGAGGGGTTCTGTGGTGAGCACCCAATAAAAAAGGAGTTCGCGGTGAGAATGTCAAAAGTTGTGATAGACGTGTATGAGGGAGTAACAACTAGCGTTAGGACATGTCTGGCAGAAACTGATAAATTTCATATGAAAGTAGGATTACATCAGAGCGCAGTGCTTACTCCTTATTTATTCCTATTAGTGTTGGATCAGATAACAGGGAAACTACACGGTAACATTCCCTGATGCCTAATGTATGCTGATTTTGCTGATGATGATATATATCTGTTAGTAGGAAATACTGAACGGGACTTAAAAAAAAATGGAACAGTGTAGTCAAGATCTTGAGGAAGAAGGTTTAAAACATAGTAGAACAAAAACTTGGCTGACTGGCCCTTCAATCACCAAAGAGGAGATAGAAAAGGCAATATTCAATTCAAAAAACAATAAGGCACCTGGACCAGATGAAATCCCGTCAGAAATACTCAAATTACTGGATGAAAGGGGAATTTCAGCACTACACAATATATTTAACTTAATTTATGAAACTGGCTGCTATCCTCAACAGTGGTTACGCTCTACCTTTATTCCCCTGCCCAAGAAAGTCAATGCAAAAAGATGTGAGGATCACAGACTCATTAGCCTGATGAGTCACACTTTAAAGATATTCTTAAAAATACTACATCAAAGAGTATACAAAAAATGTGAATGGGACATCAGTGACTCCCAGTTCGGGTTTAGGCAAGGTTTAGGAACACGAGAAGCAATAGTAGCAACACAGGTGCTGGTCCAAAATTGTTACGATCAGAAGAAGGATGTGTTCCTATGCTTTTTAGATTACCAAAAAGCGTTTGATCGTGTCCAACACCACAAGTTAATGCAGATCCTCAAGAAAGTTGATATAGACCAAAAAGACATAAGATGCATTGAAAACTTGTACTGGCATCAAACGGCACAGTTAAAAATAGACAATTCTATATCCAAACCCATACATATAAGAAGGGGCGTTCGACAGGGATGTGTGCTTTCCCCCTCTTTTATTTAACATTTATTCGGAAGCCATATTTCAAGAGTCTCTGGAGGATTCAAAGATGGGAATCAAAGTGAATGGAGTACTGATCAACAACATACGATATGCTGATGATGGTGTCTTAATTTGTGACAACATAGTCGATCTTCAACAACTTGTCACTATAATGGGAGAACACAGTAAGCGAATGGGATTAGAGATTAATACCAAAAAAACCAAATTTATGATCATCTCCAGAAACTTGGATGCACTTGAAAACTCCACCATAACACTGAATACTAAGTCCATTGAAAGAGTGAGTAAATTTAAATACCTGGGATCGTGGCTTTTTGAAGACGGCATCGGACAGGGAAGTAAAATGTCGCATTGAGCAAGCTCGACAAGCTTTCGTAAAATTCAAGAAGGTACTGACTTGTTCAGAGTTCGATCTTCAACTGAGACTAAGGTTTACTAAGTGCTACGTGTGGTCAGTGCTGCTATATGGCGTAGAGGGCTGGACACTCAAAACGAGGGATATAAACAGATTAGAAGCTTTCGAAATGTGGCTCTATCGCCGTATCCTAAAAATACCATGGACAGCGAAAATCACAAATATAGATGTCCTTAAAAGAATAAACCAAGAACGCCAACTTTTCGAAACCATCAAGAAAAGGAAAACGGCGTATGTAGGTCACATCATGCGAAATGAAAAATACCAGTTCCTCCAACTTATAATCGAGGGTAAAATTGAAGGCAAGAGAGGAATGGGACGCAAGAAAATGTCCTGGCTCCGAAACATAAGGCAATGGACAGGGATTAACGACATACAATCTCTGATACATATTGCAAGAAATAGAGAATTAATGGAAAATGTGATCGCTAACATCCATTAGTGGATTTGCATCTAAAGAAGAAGAAGAAGAAGAACAAAAACAGAGTATTTAGAATGCTCTTTTGAAGATGCAGTTACCACTAGGACTGCCACGGACTAGAATTCATGTTTTTGATTTTCGCCGCCATTTTTTTGTCTTGAGAAAAATTATAGCGGTATTTTCTCCTTGCCTCTCGCATCGTCGTGGCTAAATGAATTAAAATGTGATTGGAGCCCGTGAGTATCTGATTTCAAATCTTATAGAGATCGTTCCAACAGCCTTGACTCAGTAATGTCTTTACTGCTGCCTAATGTTATATATTCAATTTTTTTTTCGGAAGCCGTTTGTTATAACCGGTAGTACTGCTGCCAATTGTATATCTTCTGATCGTGTAACCTTCTAGCTTACATTTTTAATGTTACTGACTACTTACGTAGTCGGGACCGACGACTTTACGTGCTCTCCAAAGTAAAGTGGCGGCTTATTTAAATTAGAAATTGAAAAATTTGTGGTGCCTGTGGCAGTATCAAACCCTGGACGTCTGGCTTAGTAAGTCAGTACCTAGAGGCCAGGGAAATAAGCTTTTTTTCGTAACATTGATCCGGCCAGACAAACTACAGTTTTTTTGAGTAGTTTGGACCTCTATAACAAGAACCTATATATTTCCTGCAGTCTATTTTTTTAGACGTAATTAGGTATTAAAAAATTAAGGTCAACATTTTTTTTTAATTTCCGCTTATTTCGTGTATCAGAAAAAAGTGAAGCATTTGAAACAAATTTAAGAATAAGAAACTTATGTCATATAAAAGCATTCAAAATGGCGTTTAAATGATTCTATTCTTATTTGTTGCTTAAGTTTTTTATAAATGTTAATGGGTTTTAAAAAAATGAATTTAGAGCCTTCATATTACACGGAATGTTGTCTCCTGTAGTGCTTAAACTCTAATCAAAATTTCAAAGCGATTGGTCAAATATTTTAAAAGTTATTTAATTTGTTTAGTCCAAATTAATTTTTTTTTTGCAAAAATATAAGTCAGAAAATTATGTAATTATATTAATTATACGGTTAACTTCTGAAAGAAGGAGATTTATTCTATTTGATTGAGGACCATATTTTAAAGCGTTGTAAACGATTCCATTAAAAAGCAATATTTTTCAAATTTTGCACATTAAAACTTTAAAGTATGTTCTTTGAAATGACGTCTTCGTCCCAAATTGTCCTAGGACAACTTTTTTCTTTTTTCAAATTTGTAGAAAAATGCATGCTTTCCAAATACGAAAAAATAATTTTCCTGCAGGCAATAGTTGAAAAGTTGTTGTAATTGTTTCTTTTTCTTCTTCTTCTTCCTCTTTATAAGCAACTCTGCTTGTTCATTGGCGGATTAATACCTCTATGGAAGGTTGTCACTCCATCTTTTGCGCGGTCGTCCGATATTTCTTCTGCCGATAATGCGCTTGTCTCTTGCTATTTCAACGACACGGGTCTCCCCTATTCTGCTTATATGGTTATTACATTCTTTTTTTCTATTTTGTGTCCATTACACTGTACGTTACATTTTCTTCTAATGTCTTTACTTCTCTTTCGATCTCTCAGCGTATTTCCAGTAATTCTTCTCAGTACTCTCATCTCTGCAGTTTCCAGTAGCCTTTGCGTTGTGGCTGTGTCGGGTCTTGTTTCTGAGGCATATGACATTATTGGTCTTACAGTGGCCTTATAAATTCTTGACTTCATCTCAGTGTCAATGTGTCTGTTTCGCCATATAGTGTTATTAAGGCATCCTGCTAGTATATTTGCTTTTTGTACTTGATCTCTCACTTCTTTTTCCAGATCTACATAGCTAGACAGTGTAATTCCCAGGTATTTTATTTCCATTACTTGTTCAATACTAATGCCATCAATTTCTATTTTACATCTGGTTGGTTCTTTGCTGATTATTATTGTTTTAGTTTTTTGAGATGAGATTGTCATATTAAATTCTTTTGCTCTTATGTTAAATCTGTGGACCAGTCTTTGCAGACTATCTTCGTCTTGGGCTATCAATATTGCGTCGTCTGTGTAACAGAGTATTTTGATTTCTTTGTTTCCCATTCTGTATTCTTTTCCTTTGTTAACGGTTTTGATGATTTCATCCATAATCAAATTAAAGAGCATTGGGCTCAATATAGTCTATCATAGATCTTTGTCCTCTAGTGTTTTCAAAAGTGTATTTGTATTGTTCTTTCTAAGGGAAAAAGGTATTGTTAATACGTATCTCGTTTATGTTGCAGAGGTCCATCAGAAGGTCTCCGATTTCATTTCTGATATTTTCGTTATATAGCTGTTTTATTCCTGGAACTATATCATTGCCAACACGGGCGTTAAAATCACCCATAATGATTATATATATTCATCATTTGGGGTCTCGTTTACTACAGTCTGAAGATTGCTATCACATTCAGAAATTTGACATCCAGTTTAATTTTTACACGTACTATTCTTTCAGAGGTATTTACATTCTTGTACTCGGTGTAAAAATTTTTTGTGTACTAAGAGGGCGACTCCTTCTTTGGCTCTGGTTTCTTTCGCAACACCACTGTAAATCATCAGATAGTTATCTAGCATAATTTGACCTTTTCTTTTTTCTTTGTGTCTTGTAGTGCACATATATCTATATTTTTTTCTACAAGCCCTTTTGTAATTTCCTGCTCTCTTGTGTTTAGAGACTTTACGTTCCAAGTACCGATGCGAGGTATATTGCTCGTTTTCCATAAATTCGTTGTCCTCCTTCTCGCGTTAGTCGCTGTAGTGAAATCATTCCTGTTCCGAGGCATAATCCTGTTTCTATGAGCTGTATGGTGTTAAAGTCTGTCAGTAGGGTGCTAACCTGGCTGTATACCCCCCTCCTCCTTTATTCGGGCTTGGGACCGGCAACAGTTCTGTCGAGCTACTCGATCCACCGAACAAAACTACAGGCGGAGATATTTTTCAATTGTAATTGTTTGTAAGCAAAAAATCGACATGTTTTTGCAAAATGATTTTTCAATATTTAAAATCCTTTTTCTTCATTTTTTTAATACTGATAGAATAATCCTTCTTTCATAAACTATCCTTAGACTTAACTATAACTTTTACACAATTTGACTGATTGCTTTGGAATTTTGATTAAATTTTAAGCACTACAATACCTAATATTCTGTTTAATATGAAGGTTGTATGTTCATTTTTAAAAAAGTTATTTACATTTATGTAAAATCGAAATTTTTGATTTATGTTGCAACTTTATAAGCAACAAATAAGGATTAAAACATTAAAAAACGTCATTTAAAGGTTTTTATATTAGTCTTAAATTTGTTCACTGTTAAAAAATGAAAATTTACCGGTTTTGTCCTTAATTTGGTAATAACTAATCAAGTCCAAAAAATCGACTGCAGGAAACATATTGGTTATTGTTACAGAGGTCCATACTCTTCAAAACAACTGTTGTTTGACTGGCCGGTTCAGTGTTACAAACAGGCTACTTTTTTGCTTATTTCCCTGGCCTAGGGCCTACTAGCCACTGAAGTACAGCCGCCACCATATCTTCAGTTAATCCACGGATACCTATTTGGATGGACCTTATTTATATTATACCTGTTCTGCATATCTGCAGGAACGTTCCCTATCAGCCATTGAGACGTATCGTGTAATGTTTCTATGTACTGTATAAACCATAAATTATAATATCAATACTATATTTGATGCTTCGAATTCCAAATTAAATTTTTGAATTAAGCAAAGTATCTGGAGGTTTTTAGATAAATTATCTAAAACTTCCACAAATTCACACTGTAACTATTAAAATAAATATTACTGACTAATTATATTATTCATAGTAGCTATTACCTTCCATGTTAATTTTATTAAGGATTTATAAGGTTATTCTAAATGTTTTCAATTAGTGATGTCACTTTTATTGCAAGCATAAAATAAAAAATAATTGTAAAGGTACGGTACATATGATTTATATGGTTCTACTCATATGTAAACAGACGTCTCTAAAACTGTAAAATTAATTAGTTTCATTGAACAGAGGAATATTAATAGTATCATATAAAACAGACGTTTTGAAAAAAGATGTGAACTTTTATTTATAGAATTAAGAAATCTTTGTTTATTTGAGGTAATAAATTCAGCGTTGAAGTTCAACTAAGTCATTTATAGTTTGCCGTGTGCCCTTGCTGCTGTCGTGACTGGTTTCCGTTTATTCCTGTCCTTGCACTGAACTTTCTAGTTTTTAACAGTCATTGTTCTTATCTATCATCTATATCATCCAGCCATCTTCTTTTAGGCCTTCCTCTTCTCTTGGTCAATAGTGGTTTTCAGTTAGTTATCGTTTTCATATCTGAGTTTGGGAGTCTCTGTATATGTCCTATCCAATCTAAGCGAAGAGATTTTATGCATTTCGGCATTTGTTTTTATTATTTTTTCTCCCTCTTTTGTTATATTGGTACCCACTATCATTTCTCATTATTTTTCTTTCAAATTTCAGTAGGCTTCCTTCCTCTTGTTAATCGTCATTGTTTCTATCCCATATGTAACAACGGATCTTATTAAAGTCTTATATAGGTTTATCTTTGTTCTCTTACTTAGAGTCTTGCTTATCAACAGGTTTCTATTCATCCCATATGCTTTTTCCCTTTAAGAATTCTTTCCTCTGTTCTCTCTTTTCCGGTTTTCCCTAGTGTTACTTCTAAGTAGCCAAAGGTGGATACGGTTTCAAATTTGTGGTGGTGTGTTATTAGATATTTGTGAGTTGTTGTGCCGTCCTTCCCTGTCGCCATGTATTTTGTTTTGTGCTGGTTTATCTCTAGCCATATTCTCTTCGCTTCATTATCTAAGTGTCGTCTTTGTCTTTGCTATGATAACTAGATCATCTGCCTATGCTATTACTTGAAGTTTATCTCTAATAATGTTTGTGTTTATGAAGTTTGTCCTTCTTATTATTACTTCTAATATTACTCGTATATTAAACAGTGTCAGGGAGATAGACTCACTTTGTTTCACGCCTTTGTTTACTTTGATCTCCTTAGAAATTCCATTGAAACTTATCTTTAATGTGGTGTTTTTTTAGACTCACTGTTAGCATATTTTTCTGGAATTCCAAGATGCTCTAGCTCTACCATTATTTTCGTCCGATTCATTGCATCAAAAGCGCTTTTGAAATATATGAACATAACGTACACTACTCTGTTGTATTGTTTTGATTTTTGAATTATTTGCTCCACTGTATGTATCGAATTAATTGTCGATCTCCCCCAGATGATATTCTCCTAATATTCGTTCAGCTTATGACTTAGTTTGCTAGAATTTTTTATGTGGAATTTAATAGGGTTAATAATAGTTATTATTCCCAATACTGTCATACAGATGTGAATCTTGAACACTACGACAAGCTGAAAGATAGACGCCACTGAAATGTTCTGTTATAGAAGAATGTTACGAATTCCGTAGACCAACCACAGGACAAATATTTTAATTTTAAATGAGCTAAAAGTCAGCAAACGGCTATCCAGCAAAGCCCATCTCTAACAATTAAAATACTTTGGACATGTTATGAGAGTAGACACAACGTGGACAAGGAAAGATAGAAGGCCGAAGATCACGAGGAATATCTCCAATAAGATGAATCGATCAAATTACAGGCATATGCAAAAGACCTATGCATGAGTTAAAAGAAATTACCAGAAACAGAGATCTTTGGAGACAAAAAGTATACGACATCGATCACCTTTCACCGATCACCGATCACCGATTTTTTATAGATAGGCACAATAACACTTCTGTTTCAAACATCTGGCAGTTTGATGGATATACTTACGTTGTAGGGCAATATTTTAATTTAGGTAGTAAACTAATTTGACAAGTCGTAAGATCTTCAGAAAAGTTGCCTTCAAAAGTACATACAACTTATCTTAAACAATCGAAGCCCTAATTGTTTGCTAATACATTTTCTAATTTTAATCCCTGTGTTTTTGAGAATTTTTTGACAATAAGCAGAAAACTGATAACAAGATTGACCGAATCACTTAATAATTATCAGTTCCTTTGTTCTAATGACTTTATTAAATCTGGCAAAAAACTAAAATGACCTTTTATGGGCATGAATTCTTTAGCAATGTGCATGTTACTTAAAAGTTCTTGACTTTCAGTTACAAAATGTGAGTCATTTTGAATATCTAATACAAGGTGTTTTATGACATCAAATTAATTTGCGTAGAAAATTGCTGCTTTAATTCATGTTTCCCATCTTGTAATTACGGGCTCTGGAGGCAAGCTTACACCTGGTAATTTTTCTTTATAGATTTGCACACATAAAGGTGCTTTTAAAAATACTTTTTTACAGTTCAAATTTAAAGCAAATTCACAGCTAAGAACTTCCGCTACTCTGTTTATGCCATGTAGAAGACAAGTGGCATGTATCATATTCGGATAAAATATTTTTAAATTTTGTCGTATCTTTACCATATACGGAGCGGCATCTGATACAACGGCAACATATTAAAACATTTTCACTTTTTTGTATTTCTTTTGTCAAAAAGAAAGCACTGACTATTTGCTGAATAAAACGGTTACAATCATATTATTGGTTTTCTCCAGTTGTTTTGCAGCTATTAACCTTTTAGTAAACGGGCCTTAAAAAGTTGCATCAGTACACGCGGACTGTGAGTCCGTATATTGAAATAGCAAGTATGAGACGGATTAAAAAAATTTTTCTGATAAAACAAAATTAACTGTTATTACAAACACTTATTTATTAATTATTTTGCATGTTACACACATTCATTACATATATTTGTGCAATGTTGTAAACATATATACAGTATAGCCCAAAATAAACAGTACTGAACTTGTAATTATTTTATTGTTTTAAAAAATACATGTTATTGACACTTTATAACAAGTTCTAAATGAGCTCCTCCTCTCTCAAGACAGACTTCATACCGATATTCCAAATTTCTCGTAATGTTATGGAATAAAGGTTGTTTCAAGTCTGCGAAGAAGGCTCTGACAGCATCCCTTAAACTCATTGATGGTTTGTGGTGCCCGTTTAAAAACAGTAGTTTTAGCCATGCCCCAAATGTATGCGCCTAGAGTTATCGTTGTTGTTAACTGTCCTGGGACGCCCTGAGTTTTCTTTTCGATGGCACAATACATTACCCGTATTTATAAACTTTTCAACAACCTTCAAAATTACAGCATTACTTGGAGAACGTTTATTAAACCGTTGTGTGAATTGATCGCACACGTATTGCAGACTTGCACTATTACGTCGGCCGATTCCATATGAGCGAAAATAACGCTCCACAAGAAACACTTTCTCCTCTGTACTTAACACCATTTTTAACAATTAGGCATTAATAATTAATTTATTAAGGATTACTTGACAGGTCTTATACTAGTTAATTTGAATATGACAGCGCGCACAAAGAGACATCTATGTTTCAGTTTCAGTACTGTTTATTTTGGGCAATACTGTATTTTCCACATTTAAAACATCAATACTTGGTCGAACGGTTCTTTTTTCTGTCGCAGTAACTTCAGCGTCCCTTTGTTGGCCAATATTCCCAGATGGAGAAAGAAAGAGTAGCACGAGTACGGCGGTGATTATATTAACTAATTGTCTAGCTAAGCGTGGTAAAAAAATTCTTCTGCTGGTTACATTATCGGTGTTGTTGCAATGAAAAATGACATTTGAGTTAATACCTGTAATATTTAGAATCGAATATAAAACTACCATTAGCCACCTCCTGGTATTTCTTGCAGTGTCATAGGCAGCACACAGCTTAACGGTATCAACACCCCCTTTAGTATGTTATCATACATTATGATTTCGGGCATACTGGTTAATTCATCTATTTTATTATCATAATGAAGACTGGATAAGAGTAGGACGTTTTTATTTTGCTTGGGTTTTTAGGACACACACAAGTGGCATTTTGTCAAAAACCAAATAAACTACTGTTGACTAACCGTGACTTGGGGTGGGAGGGGATGGGGGTTGACAAACTCAGGTAGTAATTCTGTTTTGTTTTTATGAATTCTATCAACTAACGTTAGCTTTTTCGCGTACAACGACTCTAATAGATCCATACTTGTGAACCAGCGTAAGGACCATCAGGTTGCTGCCAGACATAGACTTCAAAATTTGAAGTAAGTTTAATCCCATTGGGTTTATTTGGAATATATTGCCTACATGAGCAACGCTCCCTCGAAAGGCTTCCAGAGTCTCATCCACTGTTACCAAATGAAAATGATTATAAGCAGTTTTGCAGCTGGTAACGAAAGCATTAAATACTTTCCTAATGGGAGCTAACTTGTCCAGCTTCTTGCGTTCTTCGCAAATTGTCGAATTTTAAGTGCCTAAAACAAATTAAAAGCTATTTAGAGACAACATAAGTCGAAATAACTCCACACCTGTTCCTTGAGTATTGTCTAAGTCTCTTAAATTTATGACTTGATTTTAAGTCACCGGCTAAGTACCACAATCCAAATAGTGCTTGAAGCTCACACATGTCAGTAGGTGATGTATTTCTTTCAAGAGATATGTTTCCAACTTTTTGAATCAACTATAAAGGCATTAGTTGGTTGTATACTTTTCGTTACACTTGTGGTATTTCTCTCCTCTCTATTTCTCTTTATTTATTCTTTACGAAGAAGGTACGGAGATTATTATATAGATGAAGATATAATTATGAAATATATAAAAGGTACATAGAATGGAAAGTAATTAATGGCAAGAGTAGAAACACTTTGGGTATGACCAAAAATGGAGGTCGTATCAACGAAAATTAGGAGCAAATATCAAATTTTAATCATAAAAGTATTTAATCACATGAGACAGGTAGTTTGCAACATGAGATTCAATGTGCAGTTGTGAATGAGAACCCTTTCGATGTTACGTTTTTTCTGTCTTTTTATACAGTGCCGAGCCCTGAACTATGACTGATTATTTATGTAACCGCCTGAAATTGTTCGAAATCTGGTGCAATCGCTGCATGTTTAGGGTTCCCTGCACTAATAAATGGATCCTCAAAGGGAACAAGATCAGAGATCAGTAAAATCTATAAAATCAGTAGGTATATTTATTCGCTCCATTTCTTTGATGACATTTTTATATTTTTTCCGCTTCGTAAATAGTTTTAATATTCCACCTACATTATGCATATATTAATTTTCCATCCGGGGATTCAATCATATTAAATTATACTAGAAAAAAAAATACATGGTGGTTTTTTGTTATTTTCCATGTGCAGTAACAAAACATTTCTGTGTATACTCTGCTGATGTATTTCTGACTTTTTAGTATTTTCTATATTATTTATTTTAAGCGTAATCTCAGTACCTATGTTGTTGCTGCCGAAAATGTTGAGATAACTAAATAAAAGGATGAATACGCCATCAAGGATATTTGTTGGAATAATGTAAATATTTGAAGTTAAAGTGAAATAAGTAAGAAAGGTACAATTAAAATGAATTCGGCTGTGTTTACAAGTGTTTGTACTGTTAGTAGTGAAAACAAATGGATATATCAATAAAAGGCAGTAGTACAGAAAACAGTAATAAAATTGAGAATTCTAAGAAAGACCAGTCATGTTATAGATGTTAAATATGAAATGAAATATTAAGGAAAAGAAGTTCTAAAAATAGTGATGGAGCTACTTTTGTCACTTCCATATACCAAAGAAATAACAACTGACTAAGAATCATTAAATTGAAAGAAAACAGTAACTTTTGGATTGTTTTTTTATTTAAGTTATTTATTTAACACATTTTGCTGTTATTACTAAAACAAATAACAAACACAAAGAACACAAAGTTAAAAAGTATAAAAATAAAACATCACAATTATGTTAAGATTAATTTTCCTATTCTACGTGTTTTTTACTCAGGCTTTACTCGAACCAATGCTGCTTCTATGGGTCTTGCAGAAGATCTAGCACCATTTTGATTCCTTGACTGTCTATCAGAACTCTTTCTTTTGACAATAAGTTGCGTATCAACTACAATCTCATCAAAAGGCACTCCAAATGCAGCTAAAAATAACAAAATATTGAAAAAATAATTTGAGTATAAACTGAAACGTACATGTAAAACATTGTACTATATATATATATATATATATATATATATATATATATATATATATATATATATATATATATATATATATATATATATTGTGACGATTAGGGTTTATAGAAAATAATTTATAAGTTATATACTACATAATATTAGATATTTGGTTGTTTTAAATAAGTTATATACTAGAGAATTTAATAAAAATATATTTAACTCTGAGATAGCGCGTAATTAGCATAATAATTGTAAAAAGTTGTATTTTAATATTGTAAATATATATAAGTGAACCATGTGCTTAGGCAACCAAAAATACTCTCGGAGATTGACAGATATTTATACTCTGAAGTGACGTTTAAGAATATTTACGAGTATAAAGTAGGTTATAATAATATATTGTTTGAAATGTGTATTTTATTAAATTAGAATGTTAAGTTACTAATTTAATTATATATTCTGATCTGAAAAGCCTAAATGTAAACAAAATTATTAATAGAAAAGAATGGAATTCTCTGGATCTCCGGAGATGGCCATGTTTGCGAAATGGTTTGTTCCAGAAAATTCATACAAGTATGAAATAGAACAAATTGGAACATGATCTCTTACGAGATGGTTCTAGAATGTCCAAAAGATATAAATACCCGTGATTTGGATTCAAGATGGCAGTTTTTAGCAGTTTTATCATGAAAGTTAGTTAGAAGATAGATACATTTACTTAGTGAAGTCAATTGTTCAGAAGTTTTGGAAGTTTTTAGTCAGAAGTCAAGCAGTTTATTATGAAAGTTAGTTGGAGTCAGTGAATCAAGTACAAATAGTCAAAATGTTTAATATAGTGAGTTAAATGAAGATTAAAAATTATGCATATAATTTAATGCACATTTATAATTATACACAAATAATTATTGAAGATAAAAAAAGGTATATTGGAAGAAATTAAATTATATTATGGTTGGAGATTAGTATAAATCAACTTATAATAATTGGATATTGGTATATTGAAAAGAAGAATAAATATAAATGTTGTTTGCTGGTTTGGTTGGTGGTGTATACATGCTGGTGAAGAAAACTATATCTTAAATTGGTAGAAGCTGATAATTGGAAAAAGAAATTTCACAAAAACAAGGATAACCGAAGTACGAAGACTTTCAGTGGTGATTAGAATATATATAGTGGAAAACAGTTCATTTAGGCATTCAGTGAAAGAAAGGTACAAAATTTTGTTAATATAATTTAGTTAGTGTCATAACAATTTCAATTTTGAAGATAGTTTTGTTTAAATTGTAGATTGTCTATAGAATTTAATTAGTTTTATAAGAATATCAATTTAAAGATAGTTGATTTTAAATTTACATTGGCTAAGTTAGATATATATGTGTGTTTCATAATAATATAATAAAGATAATTTAAAAAAGTACTTACAAGCTAATTCTTTGAGAACCGCGATAAAAACCCTATATATTATATTATTAAAAATACTCATTGCTCATCATTCAAACAAAAAACACATCATAACAATTTGGCACCCAACGCGGTGGCTCTCTATTTAAAAGAATTAGTTTGGGAAGATAAGTGCTCTCATATAAGTAAATTAATTATCAGTAGAAAGAAAAAATTATAGATTTTATTTTTAATTATATTTGAACAAGTAAAGTCTCAAAATGTCTCAAGGAAAGAAAGGTACAAGAAGCAAAAAGAATGAAGAAGATGTGGAAGTAGAAACACAACCTATACAAGAGGAGAGTTTAGTTCAAGTTCCACAAGATACTGCAGAAATGAATCCAGAAAGAGAGGAAAATGTCAATATGGCAGCTTTGATGTCATTAATGATGCAGATGAACAAGACAATGGAAGAGAATTCAAAAGAAATCAAAGAAGACATGAAAAAAATGGAACAGAAAATGGAAGAGAATACGAAAAAATTGGAAGAGAATTCAAAAGAAGTCAAAGAAGACATGAAAAAAATGGAACAGAAATTGGAAGAGAATTATAGAAAATTAGAAAAGAAAATAGAAGATAATAATAATAAAATTGTAAAACAAATGGATAAAAAACTTGAAGCTGCAGAGAAAAAAGTAGCAAATGAAATAAAAAGTATACAGAATGACTACAAGAAAAGGATAGACAATGAGAGGACAGAAGTAAAGAGGATTATTCAAGATAATAAGATAGATATAGAACAGAAAATAGAGTTACAGAAATGTAACTTAGAAGTAAAAATTAACGAAGACAGGAGAAACACAGAAGAAAAATTAGACGATATACAACAAAATATCCAAATAAATTGTAATCAAATAAGAAATGTGGAACAGAGAATAGATGATATTTCACAAATGAGAGACATAGGGAGACCTTACTTAAATTTAACAAATGAGACTGGGATTAAATTCTCTGGTAATATAAAAAATTTGCATCCTAGAGTATACATAAATAGTTTAAAACATAAATTAAGATTTGTGAATAATATTAATGATATTAAAGATTATATTAGAATGACATTAAATGACAATGCAGCAACTTGGTTTGCTAGTATTGAGAATGATTTAGATAATTTTCAAACATTTGAAAATAAATTTTTAAATTATTATTGGGGTGAATTAGAGCAAGCCAAGTTTAGAGAGATTCTATATTTTGGAAAGTATAATCAAAATTTAAAATCAAATATGGTAGATTATGCATTGAAATTGATAACAGTTGCAAAATATTTAGAACCACCACTTAGAGAGGATGAAACAGTCTTAAATGTATCTAGACATTTTGATGCTGATGTTGTGCAAACCGTAACTGTACAAAATATTCAAACAATAGATAATTTTATTAATTTTATTCAAAGAATACAAAGAGGCAATATGACAAGTAATACTAACAACAGAAAAAACAATAATAACTTTCAATATAAAAAAAATGATAATCAACAATATAGACAATCATATAACAATAATACTAGGTATGGTAATAATTTACAAAATTTTAATAATAATAACAGTAATCAAATTAGACAAAATTGTAATAACAATACTAGTTATAATAGACAACATTTTAATAACAGTACTAATAATAATAGACAAGATTTTAACAATAGAAGAAATACAGAGCGACCTAACTATAACAGACAGGTAAATTGTGTTCGAAGGAATAGAAGCTGCGAAGACAGGGAACGAAGTACTACAAGGCAGGAAAATGTGAGTAGAAGTCATAGTAGGGAAGGACATAGGACATCAGATTCAAGTGGTCAGATACAATCTGACAATTCTAATAATCAAAATTTTGTGCAGTAAACTTTCTGAATTACAAGTTAGGCCATTGCTATTATGAAAAACCTTCTGAATTTATTTCTTTAGATGAAGAGAAAATTATTGAATCTATTAATTTAATTTATATAAATGCTTTGGCCAAAAATAAAATGATTAAGATTATGATAGATACTGGTTCAGAAAGTACTTTAGTCTCGGAGAATTTTATTTTTAATACATTAAAATTATCAGATATAATAAAGATTCCAAAAATTAAAATTATTGGTGCAAATAATAAGAAGTTGGGTGAAATTGATAAACTAGCCAATTTTAAAATTAATATTCTTAATAAAGAAATTAATATGCAAGGATTTATTGTCAAGGATTTATGTGTTGATATATTAATGGGAAATGATGAATTGGAAAAGAAGAAAGTAAAGATAGATTTTGAAGAAAAAATGGTAACTTTGGAAGGGCAAATAATTGAATTTATGCAGAAAGATGAGGTGGAAGAAGGAATAAGAGTTGATAGGATATTATTAAAAGAAAATAATGATGATTATGAAGAAGAAATGTATTTTGATGATAGGGAAATGTCCCAAAAGAATGTAAAGAATAATTATTGTAGTGAATATTTAAGGAATGGAAATTTTAAGCAGATGGATGCCTACGAGGCGGAGTGCGTAAAATTGGAAGCAAGGAATAATGAGTACATAATGAAGAATAATTTTATTTGTAAAGAAGAAGATATAATGAAAGTTTTAAATTGCCCTGAAGAATATAAATCAATAGTCATTTCCATATTGCAGCAACACAAGGGACTTGTCAATAAAGAAAATAGAATTGCACAAAATTATATCCATAGTATAAAGGTTAAAGAAGAAAAAGATTTTAAAACAAAATCATACCCAATACCATATAAATACAGAGAAGAAGTAAACAAAACAATTAATAATATGTTAGAAGATGGGATCATTGAGAAGGCAGACACACGTTTTATTAACCCCATAGTAGTAGTACGAAAAAGATCAGGTGAAATCAGGTTATGTTTGGATGCAAGGAATATTAACAAGATTACTGAAAAGCAATTTGAAGCACCAATGAGTATAGATGGAATATTAGGAAGAATTACAGGAATGTCATTTTTCACTAAAATCGATTTACAGCATAGTTTCTGGTTAATACCTCTAGAAAGAAAAAGTAGACAGTATACAGGATTTCAGATAGATGGAGTAGTATATCAATTCAAAGTAGTACCATTTGGACTTCAATCATCTTGCAGTGCTCTATGTAGATGTCTTCATGATATTTTGGATCAATATGAACATTTTGTAATTCACTACATTGATGATATATTAATTTTTTCTGAAACGGCTGAAGATCATGAGAAACACCTAAAAACTATAATAAATAGATTAGACAAAGTTGGACTAAAAATAAATCAAGAAAAATGTACATTTTTTCAAAAAGAAGTCATATATCTAGGTTATAAACTTAACACTAAGGGAATCGAAATGGATCCAGAACGGACACAAGTCATTCAGGAATATAAAACACCACACAATTTAAGAACTTTAAGAGGATTTATTGGAATAATTAATTATTATAAAAGGATGATACCAGATCTAAGTATAAAAGAAATTCCATTACTTGAACTACTGAGAAAAGGTGTAAAATGGAGATGGGATCAGAAAAGAGAACTAGCATTCCAAGAAATTAAAAACATTTTTCTGTCAAATTTGAAAATATACTATCCTGACTATACACAGCCATTCATATTAAGAACAGATGCATCAATAGAGAGATTATCAGGGGTATTATTACAAATACATGATGGGGTCGAATACCCAATACAATTCATTTCAAGAATCACAAAGCCACATGAAAAGGGTTACTCAGTTTCAGAATTAGAACTAGCAAGTATAATACACTGTGTCACAAAATTAAGATTTTATTTGTTGGGTAATGAATTTACAATAGAAACAGATCACCAAGCTTTAACGTCTATATTAAATAACAAATATGGAAACAGTAGAATACATCGGTGGAGTCTAATACTTAGTGAATACTGCTTTGAAATCAAATACATTTCTGGAAAATCCAATATAGTGGCAGATGCTTTATCAAGGTTAGAAAATATACCACAAAAAGGGCAGCGAACAATAAAAATTGGATTAAATCAATTAGTAGAAAGTACTGGATTATTTTCTAAAGAAGAAATTATAAGAGATCAGATCAATTTGAGTGAAAAACAAAAAGTCCTTAGGAAAGATGGGGTATATTATAAAATAATAAATGGCATAGAAGTATATGTAATAACTAGAACTTTAGCAAAGAAAATATTGAAAAATTTACATAACAATTATATGCATATTGGTTCAAGAAAGCTATGGATGCTATTTAGGGACAATTATTTTGCAAAGAATGACATAAGTATAGCAAAAGAAATTACTACCCAATGCCCAATATGTCAACTAAACAAAGAAAAGAATTTAAAAAAAAAAAAAACTTACTGATAGATCCATTTCATAGATAGATGGTAGATTTCTTTGTTGTGAATAAATTTGACATCATACTTGTTGAATTTTGTATATATGGAAATTAATTTGTACCCTAAAAATCATAATTTGGGGTTAGACACAAAATTGATACTATAATTGCTATAAAAATGTCTTTCTAATATAATAAAGTAAAAAAAAAAAACCTTACCAATTTATATTGATGAAAGTTATTTTGAATGGAAATAATTCCTAGATTTTGTCTATAAACAAACAGAACACCATATCGATTATATTTTAATTAAGGTTATATTTTATTCTCTGATATCGCATCCATTGCCCCATTTGACATGACAGTTTGACCATAGAATAGCCGAACTGTGCTCCGTTGTTCTCTGTTTTGACATAGACAGCGAACAGGGATGTATTTAACACATTTTAAATAAAAAAAAAAAATTGAATTATTAATTTATTAAATTTAATAAGGTATGAGAAAATTAATATTTAAAAAAATAATAAGTAAATTATTTATTTTAAATATTATTTTTGGGGTATTGTGACGATTAGGGTTTATAGAAAATAATTTATAAGTTATATACTACATAATATTAGATATTTGGTTGTTTTAAATAAGTTATATACTAGAGAATTTAATAAAAATATATTTATGTGAGGGCATTTTTAATAAATTAGCATAATAATTGTAAAAAGTTGTATTTTAATATTGTAAATATATATAAGTGAACCATGTGCTTAGGCAACCAAAAATACTCTCGGAGATTGACAGATATTTATACTCTGAAGTGACGTTTAAGAATATTTACGAGTATAAAGTAGGTTATAATAATATATTGTTTTAAATGTGTATTTTATTAAATTAGAATGTTAAGTTACTAATTTAATTATATATTCTGATCTGAAAAGCCTAAATGTAAACAAAATTATTAATAGAAAAGAATGGAATTCTCTGGATCTCCGGAGATGGCCATGTTTGCGAAATGGTTTGTTCCAGAAAATTCATACAAGTATGAAATAGAACAAATTGGAACATGATCTCTTACGAGATGGTTCTAGAATGTCCAAAAGATATAAATACCCGTGATTTGGATTCAAGATGGCAGTTTTTAGCAGTTTTATCATGAAAGTTAGTTAGAAGATAGATACATTTACTTAGTGAAGTCAATTGTTCAGAAGTTTTGGAAGTTTTTAGTCAGAAGTCAAGCAGTTTATTATGAAAGTTAGTTGGAGTCAGTGAATCAAGTACAAATAGTCAAAATGTTTAATATAGTGAGTTAAATGAAGATTAAAAATTATGCATATAATTTAATGCACATTTATAATTATACACAAATAATTATTGAAGATAAAAAAAGGTATATTGGAAGAAATTAAATTATATTATGGTTGGAGATTAGTATAAATCAACTTATAATAATTGGATATTGGTATATTGAAAAGAAGAATAAATATAAATGTTGTTTGCTGGTTTGGTTGGTGGTGTATACATGCTGGTGAAGAAAACTATATCTTAAATTGGTAGAAGCTGATAATTGGAAAAAGAAATTTCACAAAAACAAGGATAACCGAAGTACGAAGACTTTCAGTGGTGATTAGAATATATATAGTGGAAAACAGTTCATTTAGGCATTCAGTGAAAGAAAGGTACAAAATTTTGTTAATATAATTTAGTTAGTGTCATAACAATTTCAATTTTGAAGATAGTTTTGTTTAAATTGTAGATTGTCTATAGAATTTAATTAGTTTTATAAGAATATCAATTTAAAGATAGTTGATTTTAAATTTACATTGGCTAAGTTAGATATATATGTGTGTTTCATAATAATTATAATAAAGATAATTTAAAAAAGTACTTACAAGCTAATTCTTTGAGAACCGCGATAAAAACCCTATATATTATATTATTAAAAATACTCATTGCTCATCATTCAAACAAAAAACACATCATAACAATATATATATATATATATATATATATATATATATATATATATATATATATATATATATATATATATAATCAGCATTTCAAAAACATACATACATCGTAAGATATGGCAAAAATCGCGCAATGTTTATTTATTTAACAGCTTTATAGAAACTGACTTCACTTGCGATAAAATGCAAAATTTGCATACGAAAGCTACAATCTTCATTTTAAAACGCGTTTTGATTTTTATCGATAGGACATTCTGATTAAAAGATGAATTTTTACCAATGACTTAATACAAATTTTATTTGAAAAATTGATTTCGCCGCGCGTAACACATTTAAAATCGCCGGTCACTTCAAGCGTTGTTTCTGGGAGAACGGTTTATTCTACCAAAAAAGTGTTATTAGACATTTTTTTTTAAATTTTATCAGCTACATTTCTTGTTTAAATATTTTTTCTACATCGTACAGATTCTTGGTAAATTTATGTTTTCTGTTTTCCCCAACTACGATGGAGTTTTTAAGGGGGTTTTGCCACTCCTACCGTGATGGTAGTAGTGTCAAAATTAAAAAAAAAAAAAATGAGTTTTTTTAGATCATTTAAAAAACTCGTACCCATAAAAGTTTTCACTTTTTTTTTCTTAACAGTTTTTAAAAAGTGCTTCCTTTTAGACTTTCTAAATAAAATATGTGTGTCCAATAAAATATGACCAAGTCTTTACAACGCTATGAATGAGTTAGGAATTACAAAAAAACTCATATGTTTGATAAAAGTGACAATGGCGAAGATGCTATCAGCAGTAAAAATTCAAAACGACTCGTCAACCCCATTTCAAATACATAGGGGGTTAAGGCAGGGAGATGCGCTGGCGTGTCAACTTTTTAATGTCGCCTTAGAAAAAGTTGTACGAGACGCTAATTTAGATAGCAGGGGAACAATATTTAATAGATCAGTCCAAATTCTAGCATATGCAGACGACGTGGACATTATAACAAGAACTAGGGCGAGAACTGCGGAAATCCTAACCGATCTAGTAGCAGCAGCAGAACGAATGGGGTTACAGATAAATCAAAATAAAACCAAATTCATGGCGACTAACACAAACACAAGAGCTGGAAATGTTGACACAAATTTAATCATCAATGACCAAAACTTCGAAGCAGTCAAAGAGTTCATATATCTAGGGACATCGGTTAACCCCAATAATAACACATCTGAGGTAATAAAAAGGCGAATAATAATTGCAAACAGGTGTTATCATGGTCTATCAAAGTACTTAGCTAACAAACGTCTGTCTCAAAAAACTCGTATAAGGCTGTATAGAACACTGATAGTCCCCGTTCTCACATATGGATCAGAGGCATGGACGCTAACGAAAACAGATGAATCCGCTTTATCCATTTTTGAACGAAAGGTGCTACGCAAGATATTCGGAGCGGTCTGTGAGAACGGAATATGGAGGCGTAGATATAACTTTGAACTGCAGAATATCTACAAGCATACGTTTGGTGGTAAAGATATTATTATACCACTATAATTAAGCGAAACCGCCTGCAGTGGGCAGGACATGTAGCCCGGGCCCCTGAGTCAAACATGATAAAAAAGATTCTAACAGCGCAACCCGTGGGAATGAGAAGACGGGGTAGACCAAAGCTGAGGTGGATGGACGGGGTAATACAAGATGCCGAGAAGATCGGAGTCGGCAACTGAAAAATGCAAGCGAGGGACAGAATAGAATGGCGTAGAAAGCTTGAGAAGGTCGAGGCCCTCTAAGGGCTATAGCACCAAGATGATGATGATGATGAAATAAAATATGTATAATTTGTTTAAATAATTAAAAAAAGAGATAAATAATTTTAAAACTTATGTCATGAGTTGGCTTTTGATACTCTTAGGTTACCCACAAAATTTGGTGAAAAAATATAAATTAGTTTATGAGTTTTTTTATTTTGTTTAATAAAAAGTCGATTTTTTGTGTTTTGCAACAGAGATTCCATTGAAATTGGAAAGAATTTCTATAAAACTAATGTAAGACTGGCTATGATGTAAAACAATAAATGTGGGGCAGCTAAAAACAAAGAAGAAACGAATGTTGGCTCCGATGAAATGAGAATACTTAGTGGAGTGACATTCTACTGATTTTAATTGAATAAAAAAAATTATTTTACTCTTAGTATTATTCTGAACAAATATATTATTGTCCAAAATGTCATGTCTTAAGATTATTCTAGAATTCTTGTGCCTACAATTTTATTATTCGTATTTCTTGTGTAACTATCCTTTTTATTCAAAAATCGAGTAATCTTATTTATAAAATCTCAGGGTATTTAAATGTCGGCGAAACTTCACATGACGTAGTTATAAAAGCATTAAACATAAGAGAAAAAGGAGACAACCAATGCTGGCTGGAAAGAAGATAGCATCCGTTAGATAGATGCATTGATCTCCTTTCTATTCAATATTATCATAAATGAAATAATAAGAAAATGTGTAAAATTTAAAAGCATACAACATAAGAGAAAACAGCACAAATACGAGGCATGTTTTTTACGTAAGTACTGTTTTGCGATTCCGCCGCCGCAGCGCTACGGTCGGCGTTCCGCGCATGAGCGCTGGTTACCTACATCTCTTGTCTACGCACTGACGCCATTACAGTCTGATTCTTCATTGTATACTTGTTTACTCCAGTGTTTAAGATGCCTTCAACAATCGTGAGTCACGCTGATTGTGAAGTACGGGCTGTTATACGATTTCTTAGTGCTAAAGGCGTAAAACCGATCGATATTCATCGTGAGATCGTTGAAGTTTACGGACAAAACATTATGAGTGATGGAATGGTAAGGAAATGGGTGAGAGCATTTAAAGATGGCCGCACAAATGTGCATGATGAAGAACGGAGTGGGCGTCCTTCGGGTGTTAATGAAAATTTGGTGCAGAAAGTGGACGAAAAGGTGAGAGAAAACAGACGCTTTACAATTGTCCGACTGCTTTCCTCAGTATTCTCGTAGTGTTTTGTATCGCATTGTTACCGAGAACTTGGAATTACCGGAAATTGTGTTCACGTTGGGTTCCAAAAATGTTGACGGATTTGCACAAAACCCAACGTTTAGGCAGTGCATTGACTTTCCTTGAGCGGTACCACAGTGAAGATGAAGATTTTTTAGACCAAATTGTTACTGGTGACGAAACGTGGGTGGCCTACGTCACACCAGAATCGAAACAACAATCCATGGAATGGCGACATTCATCATCACCCAAAAGAGTGAAGTTTAAGCAAACAATTTCTGCCCGGAAAATCATGTGCACAGTTTTTTGGGACAGAAAAGGAGTATTGCTAGTGGAGTTTCTGCCTCGTAATGAGACAATCAATGCAGCGTCTTATTGTGAGACATTGAAAAATCTGCGTCGTGCAATCCAGAACAAAAGACGTGGCAAGTTGAGTAAGGGTATCGTTTTGCTGCATGACAATGACCGTCCACATGTGGCTAATCAGACCAAAGATCTCATCAAATCATTTAAATGGGAAACTCTAGATCATCCTCCATACAGCCCTGATCTGGCGCCCAGCGACTACTATTTGTTCCAGCACTTGAAGAAACACCTGGGCGGTCAGCGTCTTCAAGACGATAACGAAGTCAAAACATTTGTGATGCAGTGGTTAACAAGTCAGGCGGCAGAATTTTATCATGAGGGTATTCCAAAACTGGTGCCACGTTATGACAAGTGCCTCAATATTCACGGAAATTATGTAGAAAAGTAGATTAAGGTACAGGCTTTCATGTAAAAATAAAATTATTGCCATATCTTTGCATGTCTTTTTTTAATTCCAAAACGGTACATACTTAAAAAACACGCCTCGTATTTTATACTATGCAGACAACTTTCACTCTGATTTAATTGAACTTTAAAAGTGTACTAAGACCTAAGACGTTATAACAAAATGACAACATTAAAGATATCTGAGATGCAAGCTTAACGTATATGCAGTAATTTTCAAGTAATACATGATACAAGGGTAGTGGGTGAATACTCCTCTGCGATCCAGGCAGAGGATAGATCTACTTCAGGAATAGCAAGCCTACACAAGCAAACTCATGATTTCTTTAACCATACATTCCCGCGCAAACCATGTCCAAACTCAAAGCATTCCCACCTGCACTCTCTCCCATCTCCCTCCACATCAAAGCCAACTCGACAACACGCATTAGCCAAAGGCGACGTTTTAATGACCAAAACTCTGTAAATGACTAGTTCTAAAGTAGTAGTTATACTTTAGATGAATAGGATGAGATGCTCATAAGCTCACATCGATTCGTCGATCCATCCTAATGATTCTGGGGAGGACAGAAATTCGTCAAAGTTAAAACAAAATCTTAGAAAATTACGAGAAAAGTGCAAGAACCACAAATTACAAAGTGCAACCTACAACGCAAGGACATTATTGTCAAAAAATAAAATACTTAAAATAGAGGAGGAACTAAAGAATATTTAATTCAAAAAATGGTGTATCCTACTGACTTTACTGTAAGAGTAAACTTCATTCACAATTATAAGAACTGACTTATGCAGAATTTAAAAGTATCCCGCTGATAAAGTCGAAGCCATAAAGGGATTTGCCTCTTCAGGTAAATAGTAAAAAGGGCCGGCTTAATGAATTTTATATTTTGTCATTTACATTACATATTTAATTTAAATAAATATCTAGATAATTAAGGGAAAAAATACATAAACTGATGGAGATTAGAATTAATTAATTATTATTTATTTTCTCTGTCGATTCTTTAATAAATATATCCAAATTTTGAAAGTATTAAACAATTTTTGTTTTGTTAAACAAATTGCAAGTGAAATAATAAAATGGTGAAGTGACAATTAAAATAAATTAATGTAGGTACCTATATACATAAAGCTAAATATGATTATATTTTAAACTTCATGTAAGGGAAGAAGTTTTTCAATTGTTAGTAAGGTATAAAGTATGTCTGAAAAAGTTGGCAACAAATGGGAAATTTCTTTATTATTAATTTCATGAAAAAAACTATTCTTCGTAAACATTTCTACATTGCATAGAAATCAATAATCAATAATCAAATTTATAAAATTTTAAGTGGTATACAGCGAAAATCAAAAATATTTATTTATGCTTAAAAGTGAAGTGCTTTTAAATTTAGGTGCAGCATAAAATGTTATTTTAATTTGGTTGTCTTCTTCTTCAAGTGCCCTGTCCGTTGCGAACGTTGGCTATTAACATGGCAATTCTGATCTTATTTGCGGCGCTTCTGAATAGTTCGACCGATGTAAGCCCGAACCACTTCCTCAGATTTTGGAGCCACGAGTGTCTTCTCCTGCCTGGCCCTCGCTTACTGTCTATTTTTCCCTGGACAATCAATTGCAGTAGACGGTACTTATCGTGTCTCAATATGTGGCCTAGATATTCAAGCTTTCTTTGTTTAATTGTATTCACGATTTCTTTCTCCTTTCCGATTCTTTGGATTACCTCTGTGTTGGTGACATGTTCGGTCCAGGATATACGAAGAATGCGTCGGTACACCCACATTTCGAATGCTTCTAGTTTTCTCGTGAGCGTCTCCGTCAGCGTCCAGGCCTCCACACCATACAGTAAGATCGGAAAAATGTAGCATTTAACTAGACGTAGTTTTAGGGGAAGAGACAAATCCCTGCTTATGATGAGCTTTTTCATATTGCTAAATGCTGCTCTAGCTCGTTCTATTCTCGCCTTAATTTCTGTGGCCTGTTCCCATTTTGCATTTACGTTGGTGCCAAGGTACACATAAGATTCTACATGGTCAATTAGTATGTTACTTATCCGTAACTGTCGAGCAGGCTGTTGCTTCCTGCTTATCAGCATCCACTTTGTCTTCTTGAAGTTGAGGCTCAGGCCGTATTCCTCACTAACTGAATAAACTCTTTCCATTACCTGCTGTAATTCGTCTATGGTACTGGCAAGGATCACCGTGTCGTCGGCATATCTTATATTGTTTGTTAACTCGCCGTTTATTTTTATGCCCTCATTTGCATTTTCCATACATTTATTATTACAATTTGGTTGTAGGAATTAAAAATAATTTTTAAATTTAGATTCATGGCCTTTTAATGATGTATCAGTAGGTGCATTAATTTTTAATTTTATTTCTAATTTAAGTTATTCAATATACAAAATCAACAAATGCAAAAGTATTTTTTTATTTACTTTTTACTTTAAATGTATTATTTAATTATTAGAAGGCCATGAATCTAAACTTGGACATAATTTTTAATACCTACAAACATTTTAAAATTACATTTTCTTGCATATCTACATTTAAAATCACTTTCCTCTTCAGTATTAATTAATAATTTTGATTTTCCCTATCTACCACTTAATATTTTATAAGATTATCGATTAATGATTTTCTATCTGATGCATAACCTTTAATGAAGAATAATTTTTTTTTGTGAAATTATTAATAAAGAAATTTTCCATTTTTTGCCAACTTTTTCAGACATGAAACGGAAAACTTAAACATAACAAGTCAACATGAATAAATATGAACCTTTTAAAACGAGTAAATCGGTTCTCACCGAACGGACCTCAGACGTTCAGATACAATTAGCGTCTCTTTGTAAAGACAATGAAGTCGACTTAACTAAAGTAACAAGACATTTACTCAACACAGACACTACATTATTCCTCTGAGTTAGTGATAAGTTATAGTCTAAAAAAATCATATTTAAGTAAGAAATGTGACTGTGCCAGTGTGA
>NW_027312737.1:0-26440 GCF_040954645.1 Diabrotica undecimpunctata | reverse complement strand
ACGCGCTATCTCAGAGTTCTATTGCATTAAATGCAAGTGTTTTTGAAAGTTGTACTATGCTACTTTTACAGTCTCCTGATCTAATCTGTAATCTATTCTCTGCAGTTTATTTCAGTCTGTTCTAGTTTAGATTTTCTAATTAATTTTTTTTAATAGGTGGTAGCTCTGCTCTATTTTTTTTTTCTTCTGATATCATAGCATCTATTAAATACCTCATTGAAAATGAACCAAAAAATTCGGTTGCTTGTAAAGTCGGTTTTACGGGCGAAGATTTTACGTGACAACGTCTTTTTCTCGGTAGAATATTTATTGATATGAATATTATTAAATTGCACAATAGGAACAAGGAATTGAATGAAAATAAGAATTGCACAAATTTTAACTATAGAAATATATTTTGTTTACTAAAACATTGTACATGTAAACTTAAACTTAACTAATTTCTATTTGAGTGATTTTGTTGAGGATAGGACGATGATGCACGGAAGCACGCACCGATTCAACGCGCCTAATTCTCTAGTGCTTTGCGAGCAGCGGACCGATCATGTTTGTTCACGTCAAAATTAATAAAAGTTCTTCTTACATTGATTTTCGTCATTCAAGATGTTATATTTTTGAAAAGCCATATTTTAAATAAAACAAAGATCTTGTTTTGGAGACTGAAAATTGTAAGTAAAGTTTTTATTCAATCCATATAAAACCATTTGAAACATGTCGCATTGACGCAAAGAAAGATTTCATTTTGATTTTTTAAAAAGGTTGTAGCGTTTTAATATTTAATATCTATATAATAGTATAAATTCTGTTTTAAGTTTTGTATTCAGTTGTTTCAAAATATAGATGTTTTTTGTCTCTGTTACATTGTCAGGTAAAAAATTATTCCGGTTAAAACTAGGGAACGAGGACAGTTAAAATAATCAATATAATACATGTTATTTCGACGAATTTAAAAGAGTTCTTTTGATTCAAGGCTAAATCCCCGGTTTGTCAAGAAATTTTGTTGTAAGAACGAGGTCAGGAGGGGTATTTTGTTTGTTTAGGTTCGTAGGCCACAAACTGGTTCCGGAGACGTAAGGGGAATTTATTTGGCGTTGAATTTGAAAAATGTAACAGACATGAGGAGTTAAGCAAGAGATTTCAGGCTAGAAAGATGTTTGGGCGATTTTGAATCAGGAGTCGATTCATTTTTTTGTGTAATGTCTTAAGACCGGTTAAGTGATAATACTCTTTGCATAATGGCAGTTTAGAACAGAGTATCAACCATAAGATTGTGCAGTACACCGGAACTGAAGAAATTTTGGAAAATGATTATATAGGATGTCCCACCAGCTTTGTTGTCGTTTGCCTGCTTGATCCAGCCCCATCTACGTCAGATCTTCGCTCCTGAGTATAGAAAATGGTTTCCTTTTTGTTCCAGTTGAGTTTTGTCCTTGCAGCTCCAATCCCAGAGATAGTAGCAAGTTTCTCAAAGTTAAGTGCGAAACAGTGAAAGTCAGGTAACTTTTTAAGCCATTAAATTTTAAAGTAAAGACAGACTTTTTTTTACAATAATTTGCTTTCATTGAAATTTAAAAGATTGTAATATTTAAAAGTAGTACATTTTATGGTTTGACTTTAGCTGTCATTTTATTTGTTCAGTTTTGTTTTAAATTTAATGTTAATATATGACAGCTAGCTTTATTATTTTCGATATTTATTTGTTTTGTTTGTTTTAAAAAATAAGGTTTTTGTAAAACCTTATTTGTAAAACCAAATTTGTAAAAATAATTATAGCTAGTTTTAAGCAGTAGCTTTAAGTAGTAGTGTTTTCGCCGAAATATGAATGTTCGGTAAGGCGTCACAACAATAAGAGATTATTCGGATAGCCATTTATAGGGTGTAAAATCCAGTAACCCGTATATATTTCAAAGAGCGATTATTGTATAAAGTAGACAGCTTTGAAAATATTCTTCGGTATTAGTTTCTTAAAAATAGATAACACAATTTTTGGAAAGTTTGAAAATTTCTTTAAAATTATAAGAGATGTTGAATTTGGTAAATTATATGATATGGTTGAAAAATTTTTTGGTTGGATGAAAAATAAATGATGGAAGGGGAGAACGAGCCCATGTCTAGCATGAATGAGTAGATTTTGGCGAGTTGTGGTTGTTCGATCGAAAGGGGAAGTCCAGTTTTGAAGACCGTGTGTTGTAAAAGTACCACAGGTTGTGTTAAAAGTTACAAGTGTTATTAGGAGAATAGTGGAACGGGTGATAGACTAAGTAGACAGTTTCTTTTGAAAACTCCTTGTAGTCTGATGTGTCCAGTTATGTAAGTAACGAGGAAAATTTTTTTGAATTTGTGGCACCGAGTCGATACAAGAGATCCTTGGGTCATAAAAAGTAGAAGTGATTCAAAAAAAAAAAAGGTGGAAAATTGCATCAGGAGAAGATAGGAACGAGCACTGTGGGAAGCAGTGAACAAAAAGGAGAGCAGAATTTGCAGGGTAGCAGAAACACATTATTGGGGAACGTGGACGAGTTCTTTTGGTTACAACGTATTCTTTTGTGAGATGAATGTATGGGTTTTTCGTATTAAATATCATATTGGATATTAAATTTCATAACATTTCATTATTATAAAATTATCCGAATTCAATCAGATTTGTTTGTTATAAATTGTTAAAATTGGTTTTAGTTACAAAGGAGACAATAAGAAATAAGATTCTCTATTTGTGTTTTTAGTATGATATAAATATACTAGGATTAAGAAAATTGCAATATTTAATATTTAATTCCTTTTGACAAAATAAATGGTATTTATAATTTCTATTGAATTTATGTGTGTATTTTTATTTTCCCGTGTCTATACCGATAAGGAAACAACTAAGAAATACTAGAAGCCATGAATGAAGGTGATATATTTAAAAATTAAGCCTTGAGATTTGTTTTTTGTTTATGTTTGATTTGCTTAATTAATAAAAATTTTTTGATTAATTAATTAAAGTAGTTTGAGTCCCATCACACCAATAAATATATATATATATATATATATATATATATATATATATATATATATATATTATATATATATATATATATATATATATAATATATCTTTAAATAAATCAATAGTATTATTCATTCAGATAATAACAAATTATAAACATACATGTGATTGTATATTCCCTTAAAATAAACTCAAACTGCCACTGTAGCAAAAAGCGTCGGGTGAAGAGGGACTTTCCTGGAATTTTGGCGCCGGATGTATGCCATTAAGTTTCTATTGAGACTTTCTTCGACTTGTCTTAAAAATTCGGGAGTTTTGCCGTGAAACTTTCACTTTGTTTGCTATTCTCTACTGTTTTCATTGAAAAGATAAATTAACCTTTCCGTGGTTAGGAACATAATCAGGAATTATTTTGAATCACAGAATAAAAAATGTCTATTTTGGTGTTTTTTTGAAGCCTAGAATACTGCAGTATTAAATGTGATATTTTTGTTGCAAAGGTATTTATGATTTTAGAATAAGCTAATATAAGTAATAAGTATCAAATTCATAACAAAAAATGTTAGTCATATTATTTTGTTGATCTACGAGTTGATCTACAAAGACTAGCTCTTTGTGTTGTAATTTTCACAGTTTTCATTTTATTTTTTTTTTCTTTTATTATTACTAGTTTATTGTACGTTAAAGTACATTTAATAAATTTTTTTATTAAAATTTATTCCTAACCCACATGTATCTGCTTCTGTTCAAAAATTCAGCGCCATGTTGTATTTTTAATATTTTTAATTTTGTTGTAGTATTTCTTAAATCTGCAAATTTGGAGGAAATACAATTAAAGATATTAAATGAAACATTATAGTAGAACTTTTGGTTCTAAATTATTATAATTGTAGAAGTTTCTTCAAAACTAAATTATAGAATACATCAAAGTTCATATAAAAATACGTTAAACCAGAATATGCTTAGAAAGTGGCAGATTGGTCAAAAATAAGAAAAAAATAAAGGGAAATAAGATTATTACCTATAACTGCATATTTCCTTGTCTAAAATCTTCCAGACTTACATGATACCTGTTTTTGCCTAACATTGCATACCAACTAAAGTCCATTCGCTCATTGCATCACATGAATAGTCCGTCTTTTGTCTCTCTCTCTCTCTCTCTCTCTCTCTCTCACACACACACACACACACACACACACACACACACACTCAATGCTACCTGCATTTGGGGCTCGCACTTACACTACCTTCCTATGTAAATCTTTTCTATTCTTGTCGACCATTCTGCACTACAATACACAGTGCTTGGCCATGTATCTCAGTCACTTCAGAGTATATGCAGTTTCGATCCGAACCTTTCCTATCCTTCCAGATGGACCCCTGAAGGAACCAGCCATGTACTGTTAGGAACTGGTTGCAAAGTATTAGTTTCTCTATTACCGCACTTCATCCATTCTTTGATATTTGTAATACTCTCATTCAGGCCGCTATATGCTTATTTGTCCATTTTTTTGCCACTCCATTATGCTGTTACTTCTAGCTAATATTTTCTCCTGTTCATCCTTTTCGTAGGTTTCCGCCCTTTCCTTTTCCGTATTTATTCGATTGTTTAATCATTTATAAGATTTAAGATATTAAAAGATAAAGACATAAGGAATTTAATAAAAACCAAAAGTGTCTACTCGGCGAAAAATTGATCTCCGGTTTTCCAAGTGAAAAGCGGGGATACTAACCACAACACTAAGAATATATCTACTAAGACTTAATATAGTAACGTAATAGTAGATATGACTGATTTGAAGATTATTTTTTTCGTAAACTTTTATGATGAAGATGGTTTGAGAGGACTTACCTGGAAAACATGTTTAGTATCTTAATGATATAATGAGTATGTCCAAAAGCTTCGATGAGCATCTAAAAAACTTAAGCTAAGTATTTGACAGATTAAGAAATGCCAATTTAAGCCTAAATTATAAGAAATGTTCACTCGTGCAAAAAGACGCGAACTATCAAGTAAATATCGTTTCAGTAGAAGGATATAAAATTGATTCAAAGAAGATTTCAGTTATTAAAAGTTATTTTTTTGGACTGTTCATATTACGAAAAATTTAATAAAAATTTGTTGGAGTGTGACGCATCTCAGCCTGTATTGTCGTCGTATTATCATAAAAAAAGAAGATAATTAAAAAGTTACATATTATAGTAAAAATAATTATTGCGTTACCAGAGCTCTTGGCTATTATAAAAACATTTTCAAACTTTCCTTTATAATGGAAACTGTATAACTCGAACTGCCAGAAGGACAAGTTGCTTGGTAAACTAAAAGGCACCAACAGTGTAACTTCGACGTAGTTTATCCAAAAGACCGATTGATGAAGGGGATATGGTCTTCACAAACAACACCAATATCCTTTCTAGGCGACCCTGTTTGGAACAACAATGCCAGTACTGTAAAAGACTTAAAGAAAAAAAAAAAAATGTAACTGAAGAAATAACTCTTCAGGTAATCGCAGTTAAAAAGGAAGAAGATAATGATCAGCTTCCTGAAATACCTTAAAAAGTCAAAAGAAAGATAATGACTTAAAAGTCATACAAAAATCGCTTAAAAATGGAGTAGAAACTATTTGGCAGGAAATAACCAAATAAACTGGAATGAATTAGAGAGGCATACTGGGCTCAACGGAAATCTTTGTATCTTTTCAATGGTCTAATTAATACCGATTATGGGAAAGTCCTTATGGAGTACGTACATTCCAACAACTGGACCTGTCAAAATCATACATTAAAAGTATGACGTACGAAGCAGCCTTTCTGAAGGACATCTTGGAGTTAAAAGATCACTTGCCAGAGTTAGAGACAGATATTACCGGATCAATTGTTACCGAGATGTAGAAGACTGATGTAAGAAATTTAATTTATGTAATACCAGAAATGGTCATAGAACAAAAAGTATGTCGTCGCCTCAAAGCAACAGTAGGATATGTAAAATAATATAGTTTCGAGAAAAACGCATTTGAAAATTTTACGAAACTTCAGTAATTAATAACTTTTTTATATTTGAATGGATTTACGTGAAATTTTGTTTGAGTACCTAACTTTACATGTGTCAAATAACAATTTATAATAATTAATAAAAAAGTGAAAAATAATTGGAAAAAAAGTTAGTTGTCCTACTGTTGGCCTCAAAGATAATCTGTTAGAGTGCTAGTTATACTTCTATACGCACGGTCGGCGTTGGAAATTTGCATGAGAGTGAATCTGTGAAACCATTACATATGTAAGATAATGAGTAAGAGAGAAACAGAAGATATATTTTCTTTCTCTTCCTCTCTCGAGAATAAAAATGTTCCTTTTGTATATAGGTATATTTAATATTATATTATATTATATATATAATATTGTATATATTATATATAATATATATATATATATAATATATATATATATATATATATATATAATATTATATATAATATAATATGTATTATTATTTATGTGGTATGTTTTGTATTATTTAAAATTAAACGTTTATAATTATTTTAGGCTTTTGTATTTCAAAATAATCACTGTTTTACCGAGAACTGTCAATTTTGAAATCCGTTAGTGTCATGTCTAATTGGCAAATCCTTTACGTGTTTGGTTCATACGCTGGTGGTTGTGAGTTCGAATCCTAATTATGAATTTCCTTTTTTATTTTTGAAATATTTAAAAACCTCACGTTAATCTCATTAAATATATGTAATATATGCAAAAAGCATAAATTTTAAAATAAAATGAAAATTTACAACATAATCCGAGTTGTTGGTTTTTTATTTTTATCTTCGTAAAGAAAGTTATGTATATTGGCAGTTTTAAATACTTATGAATATTACATTTTAATTTATATTGTATTATTATATTGAAACATGTTGCAGTGTATTGTACTGCATTTTTCTATTAATAACAAAAAACAAACAATTAATTTTACTGTAGAGTATGTGTAAATTTTTTTTTGCATTTAACTCCTTTCATACATATATAAAAATAAAAATATATATTTTCATTAAAATATTGATACAATCTTTTATTTATTATACTCCTATTACAGGTCAAATGTTTATATACAGCAAACAATACACCATATACCTATATAACTAATTCTTTTTCTCTTTATGCTCTCTCTTACCTATAGCATTACATATGTAATGATTGTGCAGATTCACTCCTATATAAATTTTTAACGGCGAACGCGTGTATAGAAGTATAACTTTTACCGGCAGTCCCACTGGACTGCCACACCCGTTTTTTAACGATATCCGTAAATTTCTGTTATATAAACTTATATTGCACTAAAGTTTTGTTTAAAATTTTACACACTACAATACAAAAAACAAATTTGTTGTTCAAACATATTATTACATAAATAATAATATGAACATACTTATTTTCCAAAAATTTAAAAATTTGACAAGATAATAAACAAAATAAAATGAAAAAATCATCAGAATAAGTAATGGTAATAGCGAATACTGAAAGTTGTGAAAGTACAAATTTATTGAATTTTATTAAATCAGCCCAAAATTTCTAAAGGGGAATTTATCGTGAATTTAACTTAACTTTTTCCTGTGCTTGAAAAATTCCAGATTACAACTCAGAATCAGTGTTATTTTTGTTCGCTAAATACACTAAATACTGACTTCTAGACACCCATAATTTGTACAATTTAAATTGGAGGAATTATTACTTTTTACTCTTTCGTACACCTTTTAACATCAATGTAATAGAACTATTGTTTAAGATTACTGAAGATAAAATTGTGGCCGCAAGCTGGATAGTATAAACAAAAACAATCGCAACTCAGCAATAAGTACATGGCAACAGTAAGATCTGTGCGTAAGATAACTTAGTGTTGCATTAATAGATATTGATGACCAAAATGGGTAAACGATAAAATATAATGGTATGATATGTATGTTGTCTTAGTGTTGCATTATAAAATTTGGGCTAAAAGGAATTAAGCTACACAAGGTATGTAATATTATGAAAAAAGTATATCACTTTTTATTTATCCTAGTGTTACACTCAACAGAAGGGTTTATTTCGAATCATTTGACATGAATATCACAAAAGTCATTTTTTACATATCCTAGTGTTGCTTTGAGGCGACGATGTATAGATATAGGTAATAATGTTTCATTTATTTAAGGAAAAGTGGACGGATATGTGGGGGAATTTGGCTTGGGAGAAAGAAATGAAAGAGGGGACAGACTTGTCGAATTCTTCTTGAATACAAATTTTAAATTACCTAAAAGAAGACTTTATACTTGGAAATCACTGCGGATTCAAAAGACAACATTGTTCGAAACCAGACAGATTACATTTTAATAAAATCTAGATATAAAAACGCTATAAAGTCTCTGAGAACCCCGGAGCTGACATAAATTCAGACCATAATCCATTAGTAGGCGTAATGCAGATAAAATTGAAGAAGATCCAAAAACAAACAAATATACCACGGTTTGATGTCTCAAAGATAAAAGAAGAACCTATACGTCAGAGCTTAAAACAAGAAATAAATGATAACTTAATGAAAATCAAACAAGACGTGATAAAAACAACAGATGTTAATGACAAATGGAACATGGTACAGGAAACTTTAATAAAAGCAGGAGAAAAGCTACTGCAGACAATAATAAGAAAAAAACAGAGATGGATGACTTCAGAAATCTTAGATCTAATGGAGGAAAGAAGGAAACATAAAGGCTGGAGTAAGACAAAATACAAGAAACTACAGAGATTGATAGGAAAGAAAATAAAAGAGGCCAAATCCACCTGGCTTGCTAATCAATGCAGTGAAATAGAGGCATATGCTAAACAGTATGATAGCTTTAACATGCATAAGAAAATAAAGGAAATGACAAATACACTGAGAAAAAAGAAAGATGCCCTTCTGAAAGACGCAAATGGAAAAATCATTATAGAAATTAAATAGAAATTAAAAAAATGGAAGACATACATAACAGATCTGTTTGAGGATAATCGACAAGAACCGGAAGAAATCGACAGCGAAACGGGGCCAGAGATCATAATAGAGGAGATCGAACAAGCAATACGAAACGCAAAAAACGGAAAAACTAAAGGTCCAGACGAAATACCTGCGGAACTACTGAAATGTCTAGACGATGAAACTCTACCTGTACTTCTGGACCTATTTAATGAAGTATATAAAACTGGAAAAATGGTTGGTGTCCACCTTTGTAGCAATACCAAAAATAGTATATGCCAAAGATTGTTCAGACTATAGGACAATATTACTAATAAGCCATACCCTCAAAATATTTCTAAAGGTGATTCATGGAAGATTATATAGAAAACTAGAAGATGATATGGATGATACTCAGTTTGGGTTCCGTAAGGGACTGGGAACGAGAGAGGCATTGTTTGCTTTTAATGTCCTCTCTCAAAGATGCTTAGATATGAAGCTAGATATTTATTTATGTTTCATCGACTTCGAGAAGGCATTCGACAGGGTCCGACATGAAAAACTAATAGAAGTACTGAGAAACAAAGATATAGACAGACGAGACTTACGAATCATTATCAATCTGTATTGGAATCAAAAGGCCAATATAAAGATAGAACAAAAGTCCGAAAATATAGATATAAAGAGAGAAGTAAGACAGGGCTGTGTTCTGTCACCATTACTGTTTAACGTGTACAGTGAAGCCATATTCCAGGAAGCGATAGCGGATCTGGGTGATGGAATCTCTGTAAACGGAAGAATAGTAAATAACATAATATTCGCTGATGACACCGTTATAATGGCAGACACCCTGGAATCGCTACAAGAATTGGTAAATAGAATTAACGATTATTGCATTAGATACGGACTAAAAATAAATAAGAGAAAAACTAAATTTATGATTGTCTCAAAAACGCAACATGGAAATGAAAGATTAATGATAGAACAAACCCAAATAGAAAAAGTAGAGACATACAAATATCTGGGAACCTGGGTTGATGACAAAAATGACCAAAGCAGAGAAATCAAAGTCCGAATTGAAACTGCAAGACAAGCATTTGTGAAAATGAAGACAATGCTTACCAACAGAGACCTTCAGTTGCATCTCAAATTGAGGGCTCTAAGATATTACATATTTTCTATCTTACTATACGGAATGGAAGCTTGGACATTGAAGAAACAACACATAAGGAAAATAGAAGCGTTCGAAATGTGGTGTTACAGAAGAATATTAAAAATTCAGTGGGTTCAAAGAATTACCAATGCTGAGGTACTACGACGTCTAAATAAGGAGTTAGAAATTATGAACAGCATAAAAAGAAGAAAACTAGAGTATTTGGGTCACATAACCAGAGGAGAAAAATATGAGCTGCTGAGAATTATTATGCAAGGAAGGATCCAAGGAAGAAGACGCATAGGAAGAAGACGCATCTCCTGGCTGAGGAACCTTAGAGAATGGTTTAACTGTAGTTCACTACAACTTTTTAGAGCAGCAGCCAACAAAGTGACCATAGCCGTTATGATATCCAACCTCCGATAGGAGATGGAACTTTAAGAAGAAGATTTCATTTATGACAATAATAATTTTGGTTTATATTTCCTTTTATTAATAATTATATTTCCTTTCTAAGGGACAGTCTTTATAACTCAAACCATTCGATCTTTCCTGAATTACATAATACGTCCATTTTGACTTCATCCGTATCCCTTGACTACCTTCTTTTTTGTTTGGCGTTTAGTATGTTAACTGGTCATCAATTTATATCGCTTCCGTAAGTAATTTAACTGTCCGTTGAGTAGACAAATACACTACATCAATCGAGGTTATCATGTTATAGAGAGTATAAAGATGGTATTTTATTAGGATTTTAAGGATGATTGATGTTTTTTATCAGATTAAGGAAAATAAATATAGCCATATAGGTATACAGGTAATAAATTCGGAGACAAAATTGTCAAACCGCTAACATATTTTTAAATGATTATGTCATGTTTTCAAATCATGATAATTTCTAATATACCTACTCATTATTTACCAGTCCTTTTTAGATCTCTTTTAACATTTTAAATATGTGTCATTACATGTTAATAATCGGTAAAAAAAGTCATAAGTTTTTGGTGTAACCCGGTAGTCTCCGAAAAGTATTTGTCTCCTGCGGTCTAATACCTGGCAGCCATGAAATATATAGTCGACTGTTTCAGGTTATTTGCTAGAGTCTACAGCTTAAGTCACTATAAAATATTCCCACATGTAGGTGTTCCTTGGCTAACGCGTATCTAGTAAGGAAGCCTTTTATCATTCTGAGCTCATTTCTGCTTGTTTTCCGCAATACTTCAGCGCTGTTAGCACATCGACTGGTCCAACGAAGACTGTAGTAACTCATTTTTTATGTACCTAATTGAGATAATTATAAAAATGTATTTACACTGTTACCAAAATTCATTAATCTATTAAATGGATGTTTTTTATAGCATTAAGTGATACTTTTAATAATGATCTTACAAGGGTAAAACAGATTTAAGACAGAAATGGTCATAAGTGACTTTTGAATGAGTTACTATAGTTTTCGATGGAGATATTTTTAAAGTAATAAATACCAGAATTATTTGTTTCTTAACTTTATTTATATAAAATGCTACATTTTGAAGAAGCTACTGATATAATTTGCAGTTTTATATTTTAATTCAATTTTCCTCATCCCACTCTTCTTCGCTCTCAACTGAATCAACTTCGAGCTCGACTTTAGGAGGTACATAACTCTTTGAATTAAGATTTTTATAAAATTCATGGTACATTGTGGGTATTTTGCCAGTATTACACAGCCACAGTAATCCTTTTAGCTTTTTTTCTTCAATTGGTAATGGTGCATCATACAGTTTCGGTGGAAATTTGATAGTAGTGGAAGGCCGTCCTCTGCATTTTCGATTTAATTTTATGTCACAACCTCTAAAACCATCATCGAATTCGTATTTCAACATTATAGAATTTTGGTGTTCATGCGAAAATTTTATTTCTCCTATTTTGCTAACTTTTATTGATTTCTTTTTGTTGTCAAGTTTCCAATTCTCGGTATCAGTCAGTTTTTTAAAATTAAAAAAATTATCTTCGGACATTTCCGTAACATCATAAACTCTTCCTGTAGTTTTAGCCATTCTAATTAATGTAACCCACTGTTCTGGCACATATACAACCGATTGCCTTTTCTTTGCATTTTCGATAACAGCATGCATACTGTCACCCTCGTTCTGAGTGTGGCCTTTTTCCAGAAATCTGTGAACAATATCAATATGAAAATGAGCAGCAGCAAAAGCAAACATCGAAAACACAAAACGATTTCTATTTTGTCCCCCACAGTTGTCTGAGTAGAATATTATCGTTTTAACACTTTGTTGTGCCTTGAGATCTAAAAATTTCCAGAGGCAACTGGCAATTTCATTAGGACCTCTTTTAGCCACCTACTCGTGCCATACATAGCAGTAACCCTGATTATTTCCAACATCATAAACTGTAAGTTATATGTAGAGTATTTGCTTTTGTAGTAAAATCACTTACGTTAGACAAAGGGGTAGCTAAAACCTTTTGAAGGTCAAAGCAAGCCACACACAAGCTCTTATCATCTAGTGCAAGCTGTTTGTCTATGTCTTTTAAGTTTCTGATAACTTCTTTGTTTTTCATATGGGACTCATATTGTTCGAGCAATTTTGCTTTTTCAGCATCACTAGCCATATTAAAAACAGAACAAACAGTACACTGGTCCTTTTTTGGTTTAAAGAACCCAATATTGAACTGTTCATTGAAAATATCTCTATACTGGCGTGACGTGGCATCTGTAGTGATGTTATTTTTTTCGCAATGCTCGTTGTACAATCGGTACATTTTCTGGATAGTTAGCCCTTCTTCAAGGTACATCTTCATCGTATTATTACGGGTATAATGAGAAGGTACTACAGGAAACTGATTATGTGATTTTTTACGTTGTCTATAAGTTCTGGTGATAGTTTATGTGGTCTGTTAGTGTGCTTTCCAAGTTTATCTTCCTCTAATGATCCACCATCTTTCAGTTTCCTTATGCTGTAGTGGATCAAAGTTTCTGAAACGTTAAGGGTTTCCAAAAACATAGTTTTGCAAACACGTTGTTTTTCATTGCGAATGTAGAAGTAATATTCTCGAGAGTAATGTCTTCGAGACCGTTGTTCTGCAGTAATAGTTACTTGTTTTTGGCAACCTGTCTCACATGACGAGCAATAAAATCCCACTTTCTCGTATGATCTTTTAACTTCCAAATTCATTGAAAAAAAGGTTTCTATCTTCTTTAGCTATTTTGGTCAGCACATTTTAGTCTACATGTGTTTGCGCATGGTGCACCCATCTGTCTTCCTTTAATTTGAATACCTTTTCGATTTTCATGTTCAAGTCCCAGGTTTAGACTTGTTTAGATTTTTCATCCGCCCACTTACTAACGTCTCTAATTCTTTTCCTACTTACTCTCTCTATATTGCCTCTGCTTCTTCTCTTTCTATTTGTGGTTGCTTCAGTTATATTCTTATTAGGTTCAATTATTACTTCAGGGATGTTTTGTCTTCTGTCGCAATGTAATCTGGGTCAGTATCAGAGTCTGCATGAAATGGTTCCTCATCGTTTTCCTTCTCAATTATTTCGTTTTCATTCCTATTGGGTTCATTTTCTTCTAAGCTTACTAAAATTAAATAAAAATGAGATAAATGCCTACGTAATATTTTTTCATGCGGAATTTAAACCAACTTGTAGAACATTCAGGATTAATATCAGTCTCGTGGTCACCAGGATCCTCATTCGCCTTTTTGTATTTGCTTTCTTCTACAATACTTTCAGCAATATGTTTACCTTAAAAAATAAGTAGGTTTTTACTTTGCTGTTATTATTTTAAATAAAGTTTATTATAAATTTACCTTCAAAAGAACGATAAGAAATATCCGTTTCATTGTTTTTATACGCTTTCTCAGCTAATTCCAATATTAACTCACTTCTGGAAAACATTATGGCAATTATAACAAAACTAAACTTTTGAACATAACCTTAAACTAACGCAGAATACCGTAGTAACTCATGTTACGATACCTATGCTATCGCCTCAGATAACAACGAAGACTATTGTAACTCAAGATACGATGATTTTCTACGGTTGTTTTTCATAAATCGGAGATACTATAAAACTCTTACACGTAATATTGGTTGCATAACTACGTTTACTGAGATACGATTCTTTCTTGGGGAAGATATCATTATGTTTTATTGTTTTGCGCTCGTAACTCAAAAAGTGGAAAATTTGAGTTACTACAGTCTTCGTTGGACCAGTCGACATATACGTCCAATATAGATTTAGTAACGTACTTGACTGAATACATTTTAACAGTGGGAGTTATGTTGCCTTTGAATTCAGGATTTTCCGGTAGGAATTCCGATTTGAATTCCGGATGATGCTTTTATGCACTTAGGTGGTCGGCTCTAGACTGAAGGATTTTGTAGATGATGCTCTTTGGCAAGTTGCTCAGGCATTCTATCGCTGTGTACTTTCTAATTATCTGAAACCTATAAAATCGTGCAAATAGCTTCTTCAAACCTGTACCGACACTATGTCTTCCAGTAAAGTTGAGTATATCATACGGCTCCTGGGCATGTAGTCTATCCATCTTCAGCTTGTTTCGTCAATTTTTTTTAACGAATTGCTCTTGTAATTGCTCAGTGAAAGATGTTGTCGAATTCTCCCTTTATATCGAGAAATACAATCAGTTTATCCCCTTGATTTTTCCACTGCAGAAAGTACTCCACTCTCTGTATGAGACATTGCTATGCAGTTTTCATAGAGAGTCCTGCTCTATACGCATACTTTTCTTGATGTATGAAACTTCTAACCAATACACACTTTCTAATATACCTACCGCAGAGTATTCAGTGTTGCAATTTCGCAACTTTTTATAAACACTAAAGACCCGTTTACACGGGTAGAGTAATGATGTACTTGGTAGAGTAGAGTAACTCTACCCGTAAAAACGCTCAGCGCAGTAGAGTAGCAAGTAGAGTGCATAGTACGTGGTAGAGTAGAGTGACTAGCAACATGTGGCAAAGTAACTCTACTCTACTACCACCACCACCGCCAAAATATCCACTCGCCTGCACACTCTACCCATGGAACGCGGTCAATTCTGGTAGAGTAGAGTAGGTAGGAGAGTGCATAGGGACGCTGTCATTCCGTCTGGAGTTGTGTTTTGTGTAAATAGTGAAAATGAAGTTCACCGAAGATGAACTTCATTTCACTTTCACTTTAAAACTTGTAGAGATGTATGACGAATGTGTTTATGGAATTTAGGTAGTGTACACTACAGAAATAAAAGTATGAGGCAAGCTGCGGAGGATGAAATCGTCGAAAGAATGGCAAAAGGGGGCTTTGGAGTAAACGAGCTCAAGCAAAAAATTAAAAATATAAGGTGCACTTATAATCACACTAGAGTGTTTAAGAGAGCACCTGAAGCAATCATGAAAGGTGCAAAAAGAAACAAGAAAACTGAAGGCTCGCGGGCAAGTTACAGGTTTTTATTACTTGTTAATAAAAAATACAATAAGAAATAAAAAATGTATTCTTATCAAGATAAAAGAGCTGAGGCCCCGTGTGTATTCCTTCTTTTAAGCCACTCTCTCATCCACTCTTTTCTTTGTTACAAAGAGACCTCAGTTACAAATGCATTTGCAACAGTAGGTAGCTAAACAATTTTGAATCAATTTTCTTTTTCCTGAATTCATTTTGTACTAAACAAACACATACTCCACAGTATACTAGCATAAGTACTATACTTATAACTCTCCTCGTGTGAACGGTATCAAGCCATTTTTGGTAAAGTAGCGAGTAGAGTCGACTCTACTCGCTACTCTACTCTCCTCACAACTCTACTCGTGTAAACAAGTCTTAATTAAATATAATGAAAATTATTTCTACGTCGAACATTTCACCCCATCTAGTGCCGACTAACAGCCAGAAGTACAAATCAAATTGGAAGAATTCACCAACCCATTGCTTAAGAAAAACAACATTGGCGCTCAGGGTCGCCCCTACCTAGATTTCCGGTATGCAGAGACCCAAAAAGATATGTCGACAATTTCGGTCATTTTCAACTCTTGACTTGTTTCTGGTCTGCCGAAGGACAGATCACTGAGATAATAAATACAATAATCTAAAAAGAGTAATAATTTCAGATGCAGTCCTAAAAACAGAAAGTGATAGAAAAAAATAAGATGGTCCTTAGCTATCAAAAAGATAAAAAAAAATATAAGAAAAAAAACACTTTTTAAAAAAGGTGACTGACAGCTAAGCTAGCTAAACATAGAAAAGAATGCCAAGCAAGAATATGAAACTACGCAAATGTATACGTATTGAAAAAATGTTACGAGGATTTTAGTCGACAGAGATATAAAAAACGGTACTAAGCCTGAAAATAAACCAGACAAACAAAGCAGTCATTAATTTAATTCCTTTACTAGAACATAATTATTATGCTTTACGTCTGTTGATAAACAGGATAGATCGATTTATTTAAAATAATTAAAAAATTATTTTCGCATTGGAAATTGAAACATTAAACAAATATAAAATGCTATTTTTATTCCAATTAAGTATGGTTTAATCTCGTATAAAATAATATTGAATATAAACATCCCACAAGAAAACAGTTTGAGAATCTCTGCGTGTTTGTATTTAAAATTTTGTTAATTAAATTATTTGTTAATTTTAGTTCAAATCTATTATCTCTTATCTCCCAATTCGGCAAACATGACCTGCTTATTCTCAATTTTATCAAAATAGCTAGTTCAGCTTATCACATTTCTTAAACATATTTCAGTGAGCGTGAGAGTCATTAACGAATATAAATATTAAACAAATCAGGAATTTATTGATGAATTTAAAAACAGTTTTTTTCTCGGAATTCATTATTTTTTTATTATGCGGTAACTATTAAGGTTTTATTATTTAAGGTAACTTATCCGGTTTTTCACCGGTTATTACATTAAAAAGAAAAAATCAGTAATAGCTGTAGAAAATTAATTATATTTTCTCCAATAGTTTGTTCTATAATAATTCTAATAATAATTGTTATTCTCACTAATATATCTCACTAATTTAAAGACATTCAATCAGCATGACATGCCTTCTTTCTGCTGCATTGTATCTTCTGCGCCTGTCAGATCTTCAGATTCAAAATATTCAAATCCAACTACCCTTAACGCCACTTCGTCTTTGCTTTCTCAAATAGAAGCTCGCAAGTCAAACTTACTTTTTCAGCTTCTCAAAGAGAAGCAAGTAATAGTTCTTCTCACGCTTCTTAAATAGAAGCAGTTTTCAAGTGTAACTTATTTTTTCTTCAAACGTCAAATAATGATGACATTACTTATCTAACTTGATCCTGTCAAAGTTTGATGTCTCCGCCGGCAGCAGTTTTTTTTCCAATTTCTTTACGGCGGAGGGAAAAATGTTGTCATGGCAACAATATGAAACATGTCACAAAGCAATAATACAAATGTCATTAACAACAATTAAACATCATTTTTATTTATAGTAATATTAAAAGTACAATTAGTTAATGAGGCATTTTCAAAATTGAAACCGTGCAAAAATGTTCCCGACTCTTGATACGCATTGGTAATTGTTGATGATACTGATGGTCGAGAACAACTTTCAGCAATCATTCCCGATGTTGGCGATTCATGAGGGTTTAACATTTTTTGAGCATTATCGTTCTTATTTCTTATTGAATCCTCTATATATCCTTCGGCAACCGTGCTTGATTTCCAGCCCCCATGTCGTTTGAGGCATTCTAGATTTCCGCCTCCATCAATTAAAAGTGTTGCTGAAGTTCGTCGTAAAGAGTGACCCGTGTATGCGCTTGCATCGTTTAAATTTAAATAACTAGCCACTTTTTGGGCTACTGCGCTGATCGAATGTATTCCCATGACGCTTCGGTAACACTTTCCATTTTGGTACTTGATAAAAAAAAAATCGATTTTCTGTGAAATTTTCAGGCCGCAGTGATGCATACTTTTTATACAGTTTAATGTAGTTTTGACCAATTATCGTAAAACATCTAATTTGTCCTGTTTTACTGTCTGGGATTTTTGATAATTAGATAATTATTACATTTTCTTTATCCTCAATGTCCACAGTCTTCATTTTTACCATTTTGTCGCATCGACAGGCGCCGGTAACCCTAATTAACAAAACAACTGAAATATTTTTATAATTTAGTAGAGTATACTACATGCTTTGCAATATAATTTTTTTACCTTTAATCCTAAATACAACTTATCTGGCGCTTCAAACAAAAATTTATCAACCTCGTCTTTAGTGAAAACTTTGGACTTCTTTGCAGTATATCCTTCGCTTGTTTTTTCAGAAAAGCACGTAATATCCACATTTTTTCTAATAACTAACTCGGATTTTATCATAGAGTATCGTGACCACATTGTAGAAGACTTCCATTTATTTTCATTTTCCATTATATTAAAATATGCCAGTAAAACGTCTTCGGTAACCTGCCGTACTCCTCTTGTATCGCACCACTCTTGGAAGTGCTTGTACGCTAACCGATACTTTATTCCGGACTTGGAGGGCCCCAAACGTGCTACTGCATCATTAGACGCGGACTCAATTTCGTTTAGGTTTTCCATTTTCGCACTAAATTTGCGCTTGCGGTTGCAACAACAATAAGCTGTCTTTAATAATTGCAAAAAACTGTCAAACAACTGTAACCAGGGACACGCAAAACCCACCGACGACTTAATTATTTTAATTTCTAACATCTAGACGACTTTACTCTGAGATAGCGCGTGAGTAATAATAGCGTATGAATTGTACTATTTATTGAAAATTGCTACGTTTGAAGAAAAAATAGTATACTTTATTCGGCAAAGAAGCGACTTTGCTTGACTTGCCCTCTATTACGCGCCTCACTTCGTTCGGCGCGTAATATCGGGCGCGTCAAGAAAAGTCATGCTTCTCCGCCTCATAAAGTAATATACTATTATTAAATAGTTAACTATAGTAAATTCAGTGTATGTGCATCTAATATGTAAGTACCAGAAATTATTCTTTCATACAGAAGAAAATCGACAGTTTGTGTGCCAATATTTCATAAATGCCGAATGACAAATTACAGGGTTGCCGGATATTCAACAAACTATAAACTTTCTTGTTCTACAAATCGCATGTATTTAGCTTTAAGAACAATTAATATAAACAGTTGTGCGGCTTAAGAACATTTTATATGAACATTTATGTTTTTATTATTATTAAAAAGGGTGATTTGTTGGCAATCCCGATACTATTTATTCATGTAAATAATACAATAAAAATATTTCAAGCTTAATTCTTATTTTAATTATTCTACTTTTAACTTTACTATCCACTATATTATTACTAATCTGCAATTTTGCGACCTACTGGTCGCTGGTCCTTCGAGGTTTTATTTATTTTTTATCTACCAAATGTAGGAAGGTGGGACTATAATTTTTCAAATGTTTACTTTTAAATCATCGAACCAGCTACTTCATCCTTTCCCCTACAATAGCTGTGACAAAAACAACCAAAATAGTGTAATAACCAGCTGTATAAAGAAACCACCCATAAATGAAGCTCAAAATAAAGTAAAAGACGTTCAGGCCACACAAAACACCTTTATTGTTAAAAGGTCAAGCGAGAGCAAAAAAAGCTTGAGAAGAGTATTATCAGGCTCTTTTGAATTAGATGGTTTAGACGATGCAGATTTAAGTTCAGGTTCCAGTGATGAGTATCATCCTTCGACTACTAAGGTATCATCATCATCAGAAGAAAAATAAGTAGACATAAATATACACCAAGATCCTCAAACACCAACACTTGGTAATGCAAAAAAAGACAAAGGAATGTGGATAATTGGTTGAAAGAAAAGAAGAAAAGACTAAAGAATTCTGAACAGAAGTATACTTCTAGAACAGAAAAACCTGTAGCTGCTAAAAAAATGAGACCTGTGTGTACCGATAAATGCCGTTTGAAATGTCCAAATAGGTTATCTGAAGAGTTGAGAGAGAGACAGTTTAAATACTATTGGGCATTAGGGTCCTTGCAAAGACAGCGAGATTTTTTGGCTTCTTGTATTCAGCCACTTGAGTTGAGCTACCAAAGTATTTCTACATCAAAAACCACTCCCAGAAATACAAATTGTGCATTTTTCATTACAGGTAAGGGGAAAACAAGAACGAGTATGTAAAACGTTTCTCATTAATACTTTTGGAATAACTGAAAGAGCTATTCGCTCTATAATTAAAGCAGTTTCAAGTGAAAAAACCAGTATTATACCAGAAGATAAAAGTGGAAAGCACGAGAGTCACAAAAAAAAAATAAGTGACAAAATTTGGATTCTGTTCGTAGTCATATAAATTCAATTCCACGAATTGAAAGTCACTATCTTCGAAGTGATTCTTCAAGGCAATATATAGACGGTGGTTTATCTATTGCGGAACTTCACAGGAACTATATAAAGGAACGAAAAGAAGCAAAAGAAGAAGAGTCAGCAACCTACGATTGTTATTCTCGTATTTTCAACAGCGAATTTAATGTAGGGTTTTTTATCCCGAAGAAAGATATTTGTGACCAATGCGAATCTTTTAAAAATGCTGGAGCAGAAGAAAAAGAAAATATGCAAATAACTATTGAAAGTCACTTAGAGAAAAAGGATCTAAGTCGTAAAGAAAAATCTGACGATAAACTGAAAACAAAAAATTCTGATAACAATATATATCTGGCTACTTATGATTTGCAAGCAGTGTTACCTGTACCAATAGGACAAAGTTCTGCATTTTTTTACAAATCTCGCTTAAACTGTTATAACTTTAAAATAGTAGAAGTAAAGGCGATAGCACTTGTGAAATTGATAAAGCTAGCTGCTACTTTTGGAATGAAGTAATGGGGAATAGAGGGGCAATAGAAATCGGATCTTGCGTTTATTACTATCTAAAAGAGTTGTCAATAACCAGCCCAGGAGTTCATGTGATTTTTTATTCCGATAACTGTGGAGGCCGACAAAAAAATAAATTTCTAATAGCCATGTACCAGTTTGCTGTTCATACTTTGGATATTAATTCTATTACTCACCTTGTTAGCAAGTACCTTGTTCGCGGGCACACCCAAAACGAAGGTGATTCAGTTCACAGCATAACAGAAAAGCAGTGAAGAGAGCAACCAAATTAGGGCCTATATACATTCCCGAGCAATACGTTGAATTAATTAGGAATGTTAAAAAAACAGGAGCTCCTTTAACCGTTAAAGAAATGGATTTTACTGAGTTTTACGATGTAAAAGCACTGTACAATGAAATGGGATTAGATTTCACCAAAGACTAGAAAGGCCGTGACTTCAAAATAACTGAAGTAATGTTACTTCAAATCTTAAAAGGGAAAAATTACTTCCTGTCTAAAAAAAGTTATAAACAACCAACGTGGACGAAAGTTGATGTTTGCCAAAAAAGAAGGGGTCGGAGTTCATCGGAATTATTTTCACCGAAATGCCAGCTGTGTAGAGCTTACTCTTCAAAAATTCCTTTAGGTGATAACAAACTAAAAAATTTGAAACAGTTGCTTTCAAAACATATATTTCCTGATTTTTGTAAAGCATTTTACGATTCAATTTTTTGTTAGCACTTTTTTTGTGATTTAAATTTTATTTTTAAGTTTCTTTTTATTAAAATGTTTGCTTTTACTACAATTTTCAATTTGTTTAATAAACTTTTTCAATGAGTTTTTGTTTTTATTTCGATGCCACCTTTCAAAACTAGCAAGGTAACCAAAAATTTTACAAAATGAGTATGTCTGTGGAAACTTTATCTTTAAAACTAAATTTTAAATTTTTCTTTCTAAAACTAAATTCTTTATACCTCAATTTGATCTTCAAATTGCAATTACGTCATTGTTGCCTCAGTTATTTTGTGGCAACAATGACGTAATTGCAATTGCGGATCAAATTTAGAGATGAAAAATTAAGAATTCATTTTAAATGCGTATAGTAGAGTTACAGTATATCAGGGTGGCTAAATATAACTGCAATACTAATCCAGTAACTTCATTATGCTTCATTGCATGAATTAATAGGTAAAATAATTTTATATTTATGACTCTCCTGAAAAGTTACACTTTTGTAGTTGTGTCATGGTTCCACCGGGGCAGCGACGCTGTCCAGGTGGAACAATGACGTAACTGCAAATTTATCGAAAATGAGTTTATGTCATCATTGGGTTCAAACTTGGTTACCCCATTCGTCAGATCACTGTCAGAGGTGTTGTTGAGCTTTAAACCACCAGGAAGCAGATACGTCATATTTGAAAAATCAACCGATCTCGGAGAAACAATGACAGAATGTATAGTTGTGCTTCGATAGGTCGAGCGTGTGCTTGTACCTACGGTGCTACACTGACGCAATTGTGTTTTATGTTATTGTTACTCTAAGGATTTTTCACAAATATTCCGTGTATTCACAAATTCGCGGAAACATTGTCTTAACTGTATTCTGTGTCATTTTTCATTTGGATTTCTCCTTATTTCGAGGCAACATTGACGTAAGTGCATTTTATGTAAGTACTATTTTTATCATAATATTAGATTTAAATATATAATAAAAGCAGTGGTTGTGTTAAACTTGCGTAAATAATTTAATTTTCTTTATTAGATACTAAAACTGTTAACTGGTGTCAACCAGTACTTAAAAAGAAAATAAACTATATTCCCGGGACTTACTTTACGTACAGGCGTCCTTGTCAAGGAGCTACATAAATAATCAATTTGTCAACGTAGGACTTCGCACGGTAGGTTGCTGTATTTGAGATATTTCTAGAGCAATAAGATAATCGCGTAGGATCGAAAGGGAAACGGCGTGCTCTAGTTTCCTGCAATTAAGTTCGAGGGATGAAACTCCATTATGTGCATACATTGTGATCACGCTGATCTGTTGGCAATGAAATTGTTAACTGTGTGAATTTATCCAAAGATATTATTTTTAAAGCGCAAAATAATAGGAAAATGTGTCATAGGTATTAAAAGTGTAACGTTAATATAAAATCTAAGATAAAGAACTATGGTGTGTAACATATTCATTGTCAACTTGGAAGGGAGAGTTATACCCGTGAGCCAGTTCTATTTTTTTTTATTTCAGCTATCAGTTTTTTCATAATAACCTCTCAGCGTAGTATTTTATCTCAGTTTTTAAAAATTTATACTAGGAACAAAACGCACCAGGCGCGTTGTCGGCACTAAACAATGTTTGTGAAACTATAGTGCCGCAGAACGCGCCAAGTGCGGTGTGCAAGAAAAAATATGTTATTGAAATATGTACATACAAATGCACCATAAGATATATTTAAAAAATATAAATAACGACACAGGATATAATCAACAGGATAGTAATAAGAATACACTTCTTCTTCTTCATGTGCCGAGCTCGATTATCGAGCGTTGGCTATCAAATTGGCTATAGTAATTTTGTTGACGGCAGCTCGGAAAAGAGATGCAGAGGATCTGTTAAACCAATCTCTCAGGTTTCTAAGCCATGACGTTCTTCTTCAACCTGGTCCTCTTCTTCCGTCTACCTTGCCTTAAATGGAGTATATTATATCTCTCTGGGTGGCGCATAACATGGCCAAAATATTCAAGTTTACGATTTTTAACTGTTTTGACGACTTCCGTAACTTTTCCCATCCGATGCAAAACAACTTGGTTACGAACTCTATCCACCCACCTTATTCGTAGACTCTGAGATAGCGCGTAAAGGCTTCCAGTTTCTTGAAAGTGTATCCATCAAAGTCCAACCTTCGACACCATACAAAAGAGTAGAGAACACATAACATCTCACTAATCCAATTTTCAGACTTAAAGTAAATTGTTTCCACATAACAGTTTATTCATCTTAAAGAATGCAGCTCTGGCCTTCTCTATCCGTATTCTAATTTCTTTGCTCATGTCCCAGTTCTCATTTAGATTACAACCAAGGTAAGTGATACTGTTAGTTCTCTCCAGTTGTTCACCATAAGCTTTTACCACTTCCGGTTGTATTGGCGTTTTACTGACGACCATCACCTTTGTCTTTGCGGTGTTTAGCTTAAGGCCATATTCATCACACGTGTGGTAATCCTATTAATTAGATGTTGAAGTTCTTCGTAATTGCTTGCAATTAACACTGTGTCATCCGCATATCTCAAATTATTAATATTGACGCCATTCATTTTTATACCACATTGAACATTATCCACTGTTTTATTGAAAACAAACTCAGAATAGATGTTAAATAGTAGCGGGGACAAAATGCAGCCCTGCCTTACTCCTCTTCGTATTTGAAGCTCTTCAGAAGTGTCCAGGCCAATCCTGATGTGAAGATTTTTAATAATGCGATTTTATCATCAATACCTACCTGCTGAAGAATGGCTATCATTTCAGTATGTTTTACTGTATCAAAGGCCTTCTCAAAGTCAATAAAACACATATAAAACTGGATGTCCGACATCTCTGTACCATAACCTGAATACTAAATAGTGCTTCTCTTGTTCCAAAGTTATTGCGGAATCCAAACTGTGTGTCACCAAGTTGTTGTTCTATTTTTTGTACATCCTAGAGTGCAAAATTCGTAGAAATATCTTTAAAACATGACTCATCAAGCTGATGGTTCGGTAGTCCTACATCTTTTTGCATTTGCTTTTTAGGTATCTTCACAAAAGTCGACAGTTGGTATATAGCCAGTTTCATAAATTTTATTAAACAGATGAAGGAGAGATATTTTACCTGAACTTTCGAAGAGCTTTATTATTTCACTCGGTGTTTCATCTGGTCCCAGTCGCTTTTCGGGTCTTTGCTAATCGTATTGCTTGTTCAATTTCGTCCATAGTTATGTCAGGTCCTGTAACTATTTCGTTAAGTTCAAGCTTGGGCCTTTCATCACTAAACAGTTCCTCAATATACTCTTTCCATCTGTCTATTTTATGCAAATTAGTGATAATCAGTTTTCCGTTTCTATCAACGATGTTATTTGCCTGTTTTTTGTTCTGACCTGTCAGTTCTTTTATTTTTTTATACATATTAAATAAATCATGTTTTCCCCCTGTAATTCTTCAATTTCTAAACATTTGTTTTCGAAGTATGTTTGTTTTGCAGCTCTTATTTTAGTCCTTATCTCTTTATTAATTACTTTATATATTTCGACCTTTTGGTTGCGTAAAATTGCGTCTTTTTTCCATCAAGTTCAAAATCTCATGTTGCTACACACTGCCATTGCCAAGAATACACACGAAAATAATATTATAATACAAAATAAGTAAAATTGCCTGCTATATAACTGCTATCGTTTTTGCATGGAATATACGGAAACATGGAGTTAGACGCAGTCCGGGACCTTCAGGACATTGGGAACAAGAGTAAATGGAATCCTTCCTGACTTTACCATTAGTCCAACATACCTGACATCGTCTTCTTTTCGCTTTTTCATTTTCGCCTTTGGGGCAGTATTCTGGTAGATGGTATACTTTAGATCTTGGATAGGTTCTGCAAGTGGTGACGCAACTAATTTTTCAATGGCCGCAAGCCGAAAATCGTAGTAAATTTACTTTTTGAACTATTGCCATATATAGAAACCATGAATTCCAGAGCGTGATTTGACATCTATGGATAGCAACTTTCTTATGCCAAATAAGAGTTTTATGCTCACAACTGTAGTAAGAAAACATTTGATCACTACGGTCCACCCCCGACTTGAAATCGTTATATACTTCATCTAATTTACTTACTGTTGCACATCATCCGCGTCATAGCCCGTGAGGTCACATTATACCAACACGAAATATTTAGGCGGTAGGTGTGTTCTTTTTTAGAATCACTTTGCCTAGTACACTGGCATTACAGCCACTAGACATATTTTATTATATAGGTACGCGTAGAAATAATATTTAAAGATTTCTAATAATCTTAACTTAAATAAATACACAATAATATGTTTCATTTCTTCTTCTTCTACTTCTTGGAGATCTTTCGATGTGTTTAATTCTGAAGCTGCCTCTAGTTAATTTCCTGGGAGGTAGATTGCCAACTATCCCTTCATCTTTTAGGTGGTCTTCCGGGAGGTCTTCAACCTGGCGGGTTGTTTTCTAGGGCAATTCTTGGGAGTCTATTTCATCCATTCGTCTTTACATGACTGTACCACATCCTTTTACGCTGCCTTCCCCATTTTACAATATCTTGAATTTTGCACTGCTCTTTAACGTTTGTATTTCTCACCCTGTCTCTTCTTGTTTTGCCCACTATTGTTCTTAGGGTTTTCATCTCGGCAACCCTTAGCATCTGTTTCGTTTTATTGGTATCTTCGCGCACTTCTATGCCATATATCATGATCGGTCGTGTGCAAACTCTGAGATAGCGCG
>NW_027312736.1:0-26442 GCF_040954645.1 Diabrotica undecimpunctata | reverse complement strand
TCAGAGTTGTTCTGTGGAAGGATGAACAAAGAAATAAAAATTTTAAATATTATTAAAACAAGAAAATTGGAATATCTCGGACATATTAAAATACACCTTGCTCCAACTGATTATGCAGGGAAAGATCCAAGGAAAGAAAAGCTTAGAGAGGCGTAGAATGTCATGGCTGCGCAACCTGAGAGAGTGGTACGGATGTATGTAATGCTATAGGTAAGAGAGAGCAGAAAGAGAAAAAGAATTAGTTAATGGTGCATCGTTTGCTGTATATAAACATTTGGCCTGTAATAGGAGTATAGTAAATGAAGGATTGTATCAATATTTTAATGAAAATATATATTTTTATTTTTATATATGTACAAAAGGAGTTGAATGCAAAAAAAAATTTTACATATACTCTGCAGTAAAATTCATTGTTTATTTTGTTATTAATATAAAAATTACAATACAATAAATACACTCCAACATAATTCAATATAATAATACAATATAAATTAAAATGTAATATTCATAAGTATTTAAAACTGCCGATATACATAACTTACTAAAATAAAAAACCAACAACTCGGATTATGTTGTAAATTTTCATTTTATTTTAAAATTTATGTTTTTTGCGTATATTACATATATTTAATAAGATTAACGTGAGGTTTTTAAATATTTCAAAAATAAAAAATGAAATTCATAATTGGGATTCGAACTCACAACCACCAGCGTATGAACCAAACACGTAAAGGATTTGCCAATTAGACATGACACTAACGGATTTCAAATTGACAGTTCTCGGTAGAACAGTGATTATTTTAAATACAAAAGCCTAAAATAATTTTAAACGTTTAATTTTAAATAATACAAAACATATCACATAAATAATAATATTAATACATATTATATTATATATAATATTATATATATTTATATATATATATATATATTATATATATTTATATTTATATATATATATATATATATATATATATACAATATTATATATAATATATATAATATTAAATATATATACAAAAGGAACATTTTTATTCTCGAGAGAGGAAGAGAGAGAAAATATGTCTTCTGTCTCTCTCTTACTCATTATCTTACATATGTAATGGTTTCACAGATTCACTCTCATGCAAATTTCCAACGCCGACGTGCGTATAGAAGTATAACTTCAAAAACAATGAGACGTTGTGAGTAAAAATCGGTATTTTTTTTTTTCGGAATATCGGAATATCCGAGTTTTTAAGATAAAATAATGTACTACAATTCAGTAAAACTCCCTCTTTTCAAAAGTGGTCGAAAAGCCCAAGCCATCATTTGATCTTGGTATACATGGCTTGGCGATTGTTGCCAGCATTGGAGCCACATATTGGAGCCGCAATAAAATATTTTTCGATTAGAAGCACCTTTAGGCTTTGGCATAATATTTTAAAGCGTATATGTCGTAAACATATAGCTCTTTAATTTATTTACTCGCCTGTTTATGTACAATGTCTTAGTTTTTGTATTTAAATCCACCTGTTTCTTTTCATATCGGACAGCCTAATGTTTAGCATCTCTCTTTCCATAGATCTATGCGTTTTCGTTATCTTTTCTATATCATCCTTGGTAAATGTTCAAGTTTGGCAGTTGAATCTAAGAACAGATAGTACACATTGATCTAAAACCCTCGCTTGGAGGTACTGTGGGTATTTTTTGTTTTACAATATATAAGATAGTATACCAAATGCTGCCCAAGCCATTCCTGATTTTTCTTGTTCAGTTTTCTGATATGTCTCAAATATACATATTCATTTACTGGTTCTAAGTTTGTTTGTTCTTCTGCAATATTGAGGGCTTTGTTTTTATTTTGAGTTGAATTAAAACTTTTACACTGAATTATATAAAATTTTTAAGCAAAATATTGAAAATAGCTCAATATAAACACAGACGGTGTGTCTTAGTTTGCCAAAAAGAGGAAAACCAATATATCTGAATAGGAAAACTGCGAAATGATTAATTGAAACTTCAAAAATTGGACTACTGGAGGTACCTATACATCATAACTTAGCTAAGAAAACTTTATTTAAGCCGGAAATTTATATTGGCAATAAACTTTCACAAAGGTGTGCTATAGAACACAATAGGTCTCTGTATGTTATTTAAATATAATTTTCTGAGTCAAAACGTATAAAAAACTCTATACGCTAAGAAAAATATAATTTTTGTCTTGCTTGCTTTTTTCTGTCATTTTCTTTATACACAGTTGTTAATTTTTTCTCAAAACTTTCGTGACATGTGGTTTTACTTCAAATTTTGGGTATTACTTCATAAAAATCACATTCAACGAATCCCAGATTTCCATTGAAAACATTGAGAATCCCCTGGTAGAAGCACTCAATCTTCTATTCTAACGACCCATTTACGACAGTTGTTTATACTTTTAAATTTAATTTACTTTATTTTTCCAAACTGCTTTGTAAACTGAAATAAAATCAATTTATGTCGTATATCTGACAATCTTATCTATTCAATACCACTTGCTATTTCAAAAATTCCGGAAAAAAGTTTTTGATTTGTCGACATGGAAAAATGCGTGTTGAAAGGGCAAATGATACAAGTTTTATGACATTAATTGCGAAAGAGATTGATGGTTAGTTCGAGAAGTGCAGATTATGGATGATGGATCGATGCCTTCCGCTGATTGCGCATATTTGATCTTTTCCGCAACTAATTTCTATGGTTTTACTTAAACTGCACTTTAAATATGCTTAGAAAACTAGTTTCAAGAGAAGCGCTATTTAATGCTTGTTACATTATCATTAAGATGGTGTATTAGTTTTAGAATAAATTGTTCATACGTTTTAGGTTACAGAAAAGATTATAAAAATAATTTCGTAAATTAACGAAAAACGCTTTTTAAAGTTATATTAGATCTTTTTATACATTACATCATGTTTTGGTATAATAACAATTTTATATTATGGTAATTTAGGGATTGCAATCCAGCAGCATTTTCAGTCCAGCTGGATTTTTGCAAGATTGGCCTGAATCCAGCTGGATCCAGCAAAACGTGGAATCAAAATAAAAACACGATTTTAATGTTTTTTTTTGTTCATTTATTACTTAAGCTTTTTAATACAAACTAATAAAATAAAAACTTGCTCCATGAAAATGCTAACGATGACGTTACCAATGAGGATTCGGGTGAAGAAGATAACGTTGATATTGAGAATTTACCTGGATGTCAACTTAGGGCAGAGTGTCAAGTTAATCTACCAAATCAATCTGATTCAGATGATGATAAGTCATTAGCAGACTTTGTTGAACACAAACCTAAGAAATTTAAAAAATTCAAGTACTCAAAACGAGATTTACAATCGAATTTCTCTACATGGATTCCAATTCAATCTGTAAACAATCAGCGCTCACCAGCAACGATATTTAAATTGTTTATGGCTGATATAGTTAAGCAAATTACGGAATATAGTAATACATATGCCCAACAAAAAAATTCTTTAGGTGATATATCTACGGATGAAATGTTCTGCTTCATTGGTATATTACTGCTTAGTGGTTATTGCTCTGTTGCTAGAAGAAAAATGTATTGGAAAAATTCTGATAATACGAATAATAAAGTAGTTTGTTCAGCTATATCCAGAGATCGATTTCAATATATTATGACAAACATTCACTGCAATGATAACACCCAACTGGATAAGCAAGATAAGTTCTCTAAAATGAGGCCAATCTTCGAATCTCTGAACAAAAAATTCTTCGAATATGCTCCAATAGAAGAAAACCACAGTATAGATGAAGCTATGGTGCCCTATTTTGGACGCCATAGTTGCAAACAATTCATCCGTGGAAAGCCCATTCGCTGGGGCTACAAGTTTTGGGTTGGAGCAACAAGACTTGGATATATCATTTATTTTGATCCATATCAGGGAGCATCTTCAACTCTACCACCAAAATATAGTCATTTAGGTTTAGGGTCATGTGTTATTCTCAAATACGCCGATGTTTTACAGAAGATGCCATTTGCGCATTTCATTTGTTTTTTGATAACTACTTCACATCTTTGTCTCTCCTGAAAGAATTGAAGTTCAGAAACATAAAAGGTACAGGTACGATAAGAGTAAATAGAATTCCAGAATGTTCCCTAAAAACAATAAAAGAGATGAAAAAACTGGAGAGAGGTGCTTTTGATTATTCCATGGTAGATAATGATAGTATATATGTAATTGGAATGATAATAGTGTCGTTACTTTTGCATCGAACATGTCTTCAGTTTTCCCTCTAAATAAAGTAAAACGATTTTCACAATCCGAGAAGAAGCATATATACATAAATCAACCTAAGCCCATACAGCAGTACAACGAAAACATGGGTGGAGTTGACAGAAGCGACCAGAATATTGCTCAGTATCGAACAACTGTACGAGGAAAAAAGTGGTAGTTTCCTTTGATATCCTATTGTGTTGATATGGCAGTTCAGAATGCATACCACTTGCAAAAACAGGATGGCGGAAAACTTGACCAGTTAGCATTCCGAAGGGCTATTGCAGTTGAGCTGTTAGAAACGCACAAGCGAACCACCAAAAGGGGACCTTCAAAAACGCCATGCAATCAACGGGAACACTCACGTTATGATAGGTTGGATCATTTAGTAACCTATCAAGAACAGCAACGAAGATGCGTACACTGCCATAAAAAGGCAAATTTTATTTGTCATTAGTGTAATGTTGTCTTTCATCCTAAAGAATGCTTTTATAATTATCACACTCAATGAATTTAAATTCTACTTGCTAATAAATAAATATTTTAACAAAAAAAATTTTTCATATAAAGTAACTTATAGTCCTACTGTCCTTTTAAAAGAACACCAAATTGTGGCCAATCTGGAGGTCGGATATTTTTTTGTTTATTTTTCCCTGACTTTTGAAGCCTTTTTAATCATACTCAATGTATACATTCAGGTTTAAACACAAAAAGTTTCAGGCCTAAATGGGTTATCTTAAGTGTATATAGTCAAATAAGGAGTATAATCAGTCGCAATTCGCAATCAATCTTACCTCTCTTTAACTTAAAATGGCTAGAGCAAATGCATAATTATCATGAGATTAAAAAAAACTCGTACTTAGTAGGCCGTGGAAGTGAAACATAGGGCTTTGCTTGTGTCGGCTGAGAATTGTCACGAATGAAATTTTATCCAAATGAACTTATCCGTTGTAGGAGTAGTTTATTTGAAGCAAATTTCATTGATGCAATTTTTGAGCTAACAAAGTTAAGTAATATGATTTTCTTCCATAGTTTACTGAAGACGAGTTTTTTTTTGGATATCATGATACAAACCAGTCTGTATTCTAAAATTTTAAACCACAGAAACATGAATTTTTTAGTTTTTTTGGAAGTGAGACCTTAAAAAACATATTTTATCTATCGTCTTATCGCTACTACCTAACGACTTCGTATAGATCTGCACATACAGCGGCCTCTACGCTGGTCGGTTTTAAGGTTACTAAATAGTCATAAACCATGGACAAATGATCGCCTTTCACTCTTCGGTCTCGTAAACGGTTATTTCCTTTTTCATAATCTTTTCGTAATCTTTTTGAGAACCACTTTTTTTGGTTATAAAAGTTTTCTCTCTTTCGTTTCAGTTCAATCTCAAGTTCTTGTTCTAACGTAAAACTCACGAGTTCCGGATAGCTTACTGCATATCTTCTACTTATGATTGCACTGGCACTATCCACAATCACTTTCGGAAACAAGATGTTTGTGGAATGTTGTTTATTTATACGACTTAACAAATTTTTCATCTCTTGTCGCATTACATTCTTGTTCGGCATGGGGAAATAACCAGGATTGTTTAGTCCTTTGTCATACTTTTTTTGATTTTGTAAGTACACTAATGTACCTGTAATTTCAGAGAAGCGCCGTTCCGCGATTCTATTGCGTAGTGCTTCCGATAGGCACTAAGGCTAGAGTCCCGGCTATTTAGTTTGTTTAAGACAAATTTCAAGGTTGTGTCGCCGTTATCAAAGTGTACTCGCTTCTGCAAAGAGCTTCTACAGCCAGTTTCACCGGTTAAAGAGTGGCGATCAACTCATTGATTATTGACCACTCGCCAGCAGAGAATTTTATCACAGAATCAATGTCTATCAACGCTTTATCGATGCAAACTTTTAGGCTGTAGAAACGTTCCAGCATACTGAGCAAACTGTTCCATCAGGTGCGGCAGTCAAGAATCAAACTTAATTCCTTGCATTTCTCTTCCTTGACATATTTTTGCAAAACATGTCGTCTTTGGTAGGTGATTTTTTTAACGTTTTAACAGTTTTCGTATTTACATGAGTAGATCGTTGTAACGGGGAATCAATTCAACAAGACTCGCCGATGTTGGTTCGATTGTTACTACCAATCCTTCATCTCTGTCTCCATATCTTCATTTTCGTCTTCATATTTATCAGTGTCGTCTATTGCTGCTTTTTCTACTTCTCTTTCTTTTTATACAGCACGTCTACTACAGCCAAACGAATTCCATGTGCAGAGCACAGTTGTTGATAGCAAAGCATGAGCTTGCCAACTTTCACCATAACGGATGCGCCGTTGGTTGTGATACAAATGGTGTCGGATTCAATCATTAAACCAAAAATCTTCAACCATTCTGCCACTAATTCAATGCAGTGTTAAGCAGTGCACGAGCCGTGAGTTCTGATCAAACCTAGATTATAATGTTCTCCATTGTGCAAATTGAGATTTATGAATATGTGATTTTTTTGGGAGGTCCACTCGTCGAAGCTAAACGAAAATTTTTCCTGTAAATCACTCAACAAAAATACCTGTAAATTATCGCTCTTGTAGTGTTCGGAGAAGTTGGTAATTGGAATTCACTTTTTGCGAATAACCGTCTCAAGTCGAGTGAGGTACAAAATGAACTCAAGCTAAAACCATCTTTGCAAACTATCCTAGTAACCATATCTTCCATAGAATTTTCTCTTTCAAAGTAGGAATCAATAGTCTTCTTCGACTTTTTGGTTGGAACTACCTCTGATTATCTTCATTTTTTGACGAGGTTGCTTTGGGCGCATTGGGAGCTGGTATAATGGTTCTGGTGCTGGAACTTGAAGAAGGGATGTTGTGTATCTTTTTTAGCTGTCTTTTTAGGCCTGTTGTTGAGCGGTTGCTAATCAACAATTTTTTTGAGCATAAAGAGCATCTTGCACTTCGCTTCTCATCCAGTTTTGTGAAAAATTCCCATCACCTTCAAGTGACATTTTAATTAATATTGGAGTAACTGGAGCAGCATAAAATCTGAAAAGAAAAAAACCTGTGAAATAAGGTGTAGGTATAACTCGTCTAGATAAAGAAACAAACTGTAAATGGCAACGGCTATCTGAACGTGAGCGTGAATGAGAAAACAAGAACGCCTGATATAAGTGTGAGCCTTAGTCTTAGTGTGAGCGAAAAAGCATGACCACCAGCAGCCCTTTATAGACTGTTTCTTTATCTGGACGACTTATATTTGTTGAATGTTTTGATTGAAAAAATAACTAAAAATTAAGGAGTTACATAGGTCGTGAGGGTATAAACGACTTTGTAATTAATATATATAAAAGTATAGTACTTGAAGTACTCTGAAAAAAGAATTTCAGCCAAAAATATTCATTTTTGTTAAAAGTTCACAGTAATTTTTCGCCAACAGCCTTTTTCTTGCGGTGGACATGATATCTAGGTCTAGCTTCATCTGAAATCAAAAAATTTTTAATTTTCTTGTAGTTTGTACCTCCGGTTAGTGAATAAACGAAGGAATACAAAATTTAAAATATTTTTTATACAAAAAAAATACTAGATTATCATCAAATCTAAGATGTCTTAGATTTGATGAACAAATATAAAAAACGTTGCTGCGGCATGGTTAACCAAAACATTTTAACCCCGCTGCCATTTCGCTTCCACAACTCTTCTGTGCTTAACCGATTTCAACCGATAACACCCAGCTAAATAGGGCAATCTAGTAAAGCTTTTATTTCGATTACATCAGTATTTTTAGCAGAACGGGCTCTGACTCTGAGATAGCGTATTTGATCTATATATTTATTCGTACTTTCAAGAATAATGTGTAAAATATCTTCCGAAAAAAAAAAAACAAATTCCAACAATCAATTATAGATTTGGCATTCTTGCCATATGCTTTTACATAAGCCATTATACCGATAAGTGAAAAACTTTATTAAATTGGCGAGTTCTTACCATTTGCACTGGGCAGTGTGTTTTCCAGAATCTTTTCCTATAAAAGTAGCAATCCGTCAAATTTCTGCTGGTGTTACATCCACTTCGCAATCATCGCCATCACCCTCTTGGTCAGTATCTGAATTTGAAAGATGTTCCTCTATGTTATCTACTTCATCCTCCGATTCAATGTCATCAAAATGTTGTTCTGTGTCAGTTTCTACTTCCTCAAGCAATTGAAGTAGACGTCTTTGCTCCTTTTCATAACTTATTGTGCTAAAAATAATAAATTTGACTAAGCAAGATATAAAATAATACATGTTTACATAATATAATACATAATATCAGCAAAATTACTCACCACTTGTAGAATAAATTCCAAGAAACGAAAATAAAACAACAGTCACTTTAGTTACTTAAGTGATGGCGCCAAGTCTAATGAACCCAAATAGGCTATAACAATAAAGATAAAAATCTGGTAAAAGTTCGTCGATGCAATAATAAATATTAGTAGGGAACCAAGAGCACGAAGTTCATAGTTTAAACCCTCTTTTTATACCGTCTAGTACGACGCTTGGGTCTGAGAGACTTGGCGCCACCGCTGCAGGGTTAAAACCAAATAAAAGTTGCTGCTCTATGATCAAATCCTCAGGCCTCTCTGGAGTTGTAATACACAACTATAAGATTGTGCCAGCTAAAGTAGCATAGAGATAATCCAACGTTTTCAGAACAAGGTAGTAATGACTGTCCTTGATGATTCTTCGAATATTAGGAAACGGAATCATCCTTTTATAGGAATATCCTTTAAGACGTAGGGAGACTCATCTTCACGTGAATCTACCAGCCGAACCAGACCAAACGATTCATTCATACGAATTAGTGCAAATAAAGCAAATTACTGAGAAATCACTAGAGTTTAATAGACCAGCATGATTGCATTCGAGAAAGCATTGTACAGAGTATGACACAAAGATGTAATCCATCTTCTGTATAATAGAGAAGTTCCCCTTAATATTATAAAAACTATCGAAAACAGCTACCAAGATAACAAAATGGAAGTCAGAATAGATGGACAATTTACAAAACCTATTATAGAAATAGGCAGCGGAATAAGACAGGAGGACTCAATGAGCCCTATGCTTTTCAATATAATTATGGATGAAATCATCAAAAGCGTTAACAAAGAAAGAGGATACAGAAATATAAAACAAAGAAATAAAAATACTCTCTTACGCAGGCGACGCAATATTGATAGCATAAGATGAAGATAGTCTGCAAAGACTGGTCCATAGATTTAACATAAGAACAAAAGAATTTAATATGACAGTCTCATCTCAGAAAACAATGATAACTAGCAAAGAACCAACGAGATGTAAAATAGAAGTTGATGGCATTAGTATTGAACAAGTAATGAAAATAAAATACCTTGGAATGACCCTGTCCAGCTATGGAGACCTGGACAAAGAAGTAAGAGAGCAAGTACAAAAAGTAAATAGACTGACAGGATGCCCTAATAACAATATGGCGAAACAGACACATTAAAATTGAGATGAAGTCAAGAATTCATAAAGCTAGTGTAAGACCAATAATGATACATGCCTTAGAAATAAGAGCCGACACAGCCACAACACAACGGCTACTGGAAACGACAGAAATTAGAGTACTGAGAATAATTACAGGAAATACGCTGAGATCGAAAAAAAGTGAAGACATTAGACGAAATGTAGCGTACAGTGTATAAATGAATGAAGACTAAATAGAAAAAAGAATGGAATAACCACATAAGCAGAATGGGGGAGACGCGTGTCGTCAAAATAGCAAGAGCTTAGTCACCAATCGGCAGAAGAAGTATCGGACGACCACTCAAAACCTTCCATAGTGGTAATAATCCGACAATTCATCCGACAATTAACAAGCAGAATGGCTTATAAGGAGGAAGAAAAAGAAGAAGAAGAATTAGTACAGATAAGAAGAAGAAACACTGCTGAGTTACACTTTGGCTTTTAAAAGTTAAGTTAGTTTAGTTTAAAGATTCTCGTAGTACCTACCCGTTAATAGATTGTAATTATTCTCCGAAAGTAGTATAATGAAAAAATCCATATTTTGCATAAGTATACATATTGCTCCAACAAACAAAAAACTTTATATATACTATGTAAGTATTGGTTAATTACTTATTCAATTTTATATTTTGACATCTGTAGTGTGGTTTTCTGTAAAACAAGTATTTCAATAGAGTTGCTTACTTATTACATCTTAGTTAAGTTTTTAATAATAAACATATATTAATTCATTGTTTTTGTTTAGTATAGTTGTTTATCATTCAAGAAGTAAGTAAACATAGATTTTTAAATGTATGTTGTATTCGGTTAAAGAAACTTCTGGATCAGGATGTAAAGGAGAATCGAAAATAAAAAGGATAGCTTCTGTGGGAATATGTTTCCATTAATACACTCGCCGAAAAACGGATCTCATCTCTTTCGCCCCTATGGAATACCGGATGGGCGCTTATGTCCCGTTGGTAGTACAGGGCGCATCTGAATTCCTGCCGATGACGTGAATTACTGCCATGGTCTCTTCAGTAACTCCTGCAGATCCGTGGAGAGCAGACTCACGATATTGGCCAGCGCTGGCTGGACGCCACGCGGTTGCGAGTACGTGTTGCTTTGTGGTGACATTGTGACGGTTTTTTGCTGTGATCGTAGTGTTGAATTAAGTGGTTGTTGCTAATTAGGGGTTCTACATTTGGGTAATTTTTCATTAATAGATTTTTAAAAGATTGCATATATAATTTTGTTTAAATTATACAATATTTATAATTGGTGTTATTTATGATTTTATTCTAATATATATTTTAATACAAAAAACTAAATAACAGACAAGATATTATCGTTTTTATGTATATTTGTACCACTTATATTTTTTATGTTAATGTGTAGAAATATGGAGGGAATTATGTAAAATTCTGTAGAATAACTTAGAAGAGAAAAATGTTTTTAAAAATAAGAAGTTCTTTATTCGTGCACATGCAACAAATATATTTCAGTTAGTCATTTTTCAATTACAATATTTACCGAAATATTATAAACTATTACAGATGACTTAAAGATTAATTTCTGTGACTTTTATGACGTGTGTCCAAAATTTATTTATATACAGTGAAGATGAAAATATCCTCAAATATTTTTATAAATTTTAGCGAATGATCTTCTTCTTCTTCTTCCTTTTTGTATGTAGGCTTAAAGCCTGTTTCTTCTTCAATATGAACCTCCTAAATTGTTTAAATTATCGCACCATCTTTTTCTTGGTCTGCCAATACTCTGCCATTCTACTAATGTGTTCGTTCCACTCCTGTTTCCGTTTTGTCACCCATCCATTTATGTCTTCTATATTGCATGCTCTTCTTATGTTTTCGCTTCTCTCCCTATTCAGCAGACTTTTTCCTGATATTCGTCGGAGTATTTTCATCTCTGTTGTTTCTAGTAGTCGCCTCGTTGTATATGTGTCAGGTCTTGTCTCCGCCGTGTATGTTAATATAAGTCTAATTGCTGCTTTATAGATTCTTGTTTTTGTGTTTTGTCTTCGGTGTTTGTTCTTCGAAATTGTGTCATTAAGAGATCTCGCTGCTTTAGTTGCTTTCAAGCTTTGTTATCGTACTTCTTCTTCAACATATCCGTAACTAGTTATATCTATTCCCAAATATCTAAACCTTGCTTCCTGCTTTATTATTTTCCCATTAATTTCGATTTTACATCGTAGTGGGTATTTAGATGTCATAAATTTGGTTTTTTCTGCCTATATTATCATATTGTAGTTCTTGGCTGTTGTATTGAAGATGTGTGTTAATCTTTGGAGCTCGTCTTTTGTCTCCGCGATTAATGCGAATAATCTATTTTGTACAAATAGTACTCCATTTTATCTAAAATATCTTGATCCCGGTAGATAATATAAATAATTAAAAAAGCAGGTAAATTTTTCTTAAGGGAGAGACTTTTAGTGAATATTTTTATTCCGCAAGGTTCAACGAACAAGCCGAGTAGTAGACGATAACCTCACAATTTAAATGGGAAGGGGTGTCAAGTGGTAGATAATTTTAAAAAGTGTTTTATTTTCTCACCAATATAAAATCTTTTCTAAATTTAGTCAATAATTTGCCATTAGAATTATAGAAGTAAGTAAAACTTACTACACAATTAAAGGTTAAAGTACGTTTATTGACATTTCAATTTGCACTTCGGAAATCGTCCTCAAAATACAAACATTATTAAATATTAAACAAATTTAAAAAAAAACTTCAAGTTAGCTTCAACTACATAAGGCACTGAGGATGATCTGATTAGATCAAAAACGTTATGCTACTGTATAAATTTTGACGACACTTTTAAAAGTTTTAATTATATGTTTTTATATACCTAAATACAATTGTGAAGTGTTTTAACTTCTGTATGTTTTTTTAAACAAATTTTGTTTTTTTTTACTTAGTGAAAAATTCTTCTAATAATTTAATTTTATCTGACTTATTTATATTGACAATTCAGACATACATTATACATTTTAAAGTAGACGACTTTAAAACGATATTGCCAATATTGTTGAGTTGCGTTCCTGGGACGACTTTACTTGTAAGATAGTTCATTCGATTACATGAAATTAACTTTAACTTGAGAATATCCGTCAGAAAAAATCATAGCACGTAATTCGTCTTTAAAAAGACAAACACATGCCATGATGACAGTAAAAATCTCCTGTTAGTGATTCTATAGTAAATTATGTGGAAAAAACCAGGAAAAAACCTTATAATATTATCCCGACATGGTAAGTATTTGGTCGTGCATTTTGTTTACTTTCAACACTCTAACACGCCACAAGAAAAAAGCTTCAGAACAATAGGAAAAATAAAGATTACACTGGTCTGCAAAATTTGTTTTTCTCCTTATTTATTTCATGCCTAATAAAGTTATTTTTTTTATGGGAATAATTCCAAAACATAGACTTATCATATAATGTTCATCATCATCACTGGCTCAAGTCCTGGTCTGCTCCAGGATTCTTCTCCATTCTGAGCTTTTTTTCTCCAGTTTTTTATTTTTAAGGTTATTTTCCCTATATCCGTGGGACCAGAAAATCTAGAGAAGTTCAACCTAAAAAGAGGAGTAAGTCGTGCAAATGTTCGGCATTATTTAAAACAGACATTTCCCGTACTGGTAGATTGGACAGTTTGAAACAGCCTACTCGTTCACCCGATTTGAATCCTAAAGATTATTTTTATTGAAATAATTAAAAAATAGAATTCATAAAACTACACCAGCAAGTTTTCCAGGGCTAAGGCAAAGAATTATCGATGAATCCATATAAATTTCTAGAGAAACAAGGAGAAATGTAATAGACGTATTCTACCATCTTTTAGAATATTTACAAATTAAGAATGGAGGACATTTTGAAGACTTGATTAGGTAGACATTAATATAGAAATGTGGCAAACTTTTAATTATTATGTTCAAATTTAGTTGTACATAGTTTGAATCAAAATATTTATTTCAAATATCTTCATATTTGAAATTTGATATTTGTAACGTTGCCAGATTTACCAGTTTTCTGATATCATTAGTCACTAGGATTTTTAAATACAACACCTTGTATAAGTATTGTACCTGTATTAAAATCTCACTTCAAATCGTCTCAATAAATATTTTGATTCAAACTATGTACAACTAAATTTGAACATAATAATTAAAAGTTTGCCACATTTCTATATTAATGTCTACCTAATCAAGTCTTCAAAATGTCCTCCGTTCTTAATTTGTAAATATCCTAAAAGATGGTAGAATACGTCTATTACATTTCTCCTTGTTTCTCTAGAAATTTATATGGATTCATCGATAATTCTTTGCCTTAGCCCTGGAAAACTTGCTGGTGTAGTTTTATGAATTCTATTTTTTAATTATTTCAATAAAAATAATCTTTAGGATTCAAATCGGGTGAACGAGTAGGCTGTTTCAAACTGTCCAATCTACCAGTACGGGAAATGTCTGTTTTAAATAATGCCGAACATTTGCACGACTTACTCCTCTTTTTATGTTGAACTTCTCTAGATTTTCTGGTCCCACGGATATAGGGAAAATAAGCTTCCGTACTCACACCATTATATTTTTATTGTCAATAGAGTCTTTATATTTACAATAATTTGGCTGTATGTCTAATACTGACCTACATGTGCTTATTAATATATATCTACATAAGTTTTTATTATTTATTTGTAAAATTATTTACCATAAGAATTTTTAAGGTTGTTATATCATTTTCTATTTGTTCTAAGTATCTCAGCTTCGGTCTTCCTCTTGTTCTTTTTCCTACTGGCATCTGTTTGAATATTTTGTTTGGTATTTCGCCTTCTTCCGTTCTTTATACATGTCCTATCCAACGCAGCCGTCCTATTTTAATGAATGTTATAATATCCGGATCCTGGTATATTTTGTATAGTTCAGAGTTGTATCTTCTTCGCCATATTTCGTTTTCTTTTGTGCCCTTATATATGTGTCGCAAGATTTTTCTTTCGAAGGTGGCTAACAACGTTTCCTCTCTTTTAGTAATGTCCAGGTTTCTGAGCCGTATGTGAGTACCGGTCTTATTAGGGTTTTATATATTTGGCATTTTGTTTTTCTTGCGACGTTATCTGATCTTAGTTGCCTAATTAAGCCATGGTAACATTTATTTGCAATAAATATTCGCCTCTTCACTTCCTCCGTAACGTTATTATCAGATGTGACTAGGGATCCCAAATATATAAAGTTTTTTACGCCCTCTATATTGTATTCTCCTATTGTTCATATCATATAATGTTCATTTAATCAAAAAACGATTTTATTAGTGTAACAACTATAAAAAAATATAGTGTGATGTGTAAGTTTTACATTAACAAATACTATGTTTACTGGCCCAGTTCAATTTTCACTACTAAAAATCTATTACATTATAATATTATCTTCGTTTTTATAACTTTAATTAAAGTTTTTCGGTAAAACGAATGACAGTATGGTTTCCTGTCAATCTACTGATTCTTGTGATACTGATGTCTACATTATATTTTTAATTTACCTCTAGAAGTACTATTTTGTTAACAAATGCTGAATTATCGTGGCTGAATGGATCTTACATGAAATTGAACGCTCGTTCTTCTGCCATGCTCAGAATTTTCCTACATGTAACGGTTCTTGATAAAAAATGCCAGTTGGATGCCTATATGTCCTGAAAATTTCGTGAAAATAAAAACTTAATATTTCGCTCCAAATTTATTTTATTTCGATTAAGCCTGACGTACTGATTTAAAAATATATACATTTCCTTCTGAGAAATTGCACCGTTTGGCCGGAAAATGGAAAAAACTATAATTTTTTTTAACTTTGATCATCATTTAAAAATCCGTTAATCGGATTTATTGGTGTCAATTTAGGTCCGAGAGTCTAACTGTTACACTTTTCTTACATAGAATTGGCAGCTTGTTCTTCTGCCATGCTCAGAATTTTTCTATATCTAACGGTTCCTGAGAAAAAATTTCAATTGGATGTTTATATGTACTGAAAATTTCGTGAAAATTAAACTTTAATATTTCGTTTTAAATTTGATTTTTTCTTATTCAGACTGATGTGCTGATTCAAAAAATATATACATGTCTTTATGAAAAAATGCACCGCTTGGCTGGAAAATGGAAAAAACTGTAAATTTTTCAATTTGAGTTTTCGTTTTTTCCGTCAAAAATGGATCGAAAAGTTATCCAAAGCTATTAATTAAATAAAACAAAAATCTCGGTAAATCAACCTACAGAAATAGGCCAGCAATGATGCTGACCATTTCTCATTGTAGCATCTTTCAATATACATATCCTGGTGAAACCTTTTACCATGCTCATCTAATAGGGCACCAAGATTTTTAAGAAACAAAAAACCAAATTGCTAATCAAAAAAATTAATTTTGAGTGACATATTGCGTCCTAGATCTTCATAATTCGAAATAAGTTCTTGAATGATTTCTCCGTAATTGTCAACTTTTGTATTGCCAAGGAAATTGTGACATACTTTTATTAGAGTCTCCATAGCTCTATTTTTGCTATGTTTAACATTAAATTAAAAGTAACTAAATCTATCATAAGGATCAACAAAAATTCCGTCTTTCAAATTCGCGTCACTGATTCGTAGAAATTTAGTCTTAAGATAGTCTTTGTTCATATCTTTTACTAAATTTTTCTTCCCAGCTTTATGTGAAATGGTGACAGGCAAATTTTGTCTTTTTGAGATACATTTTTAATTCCAGGTGTTAAATATTTTTGTGGCCAATTTTTCACTAAAAGTCTCCCTTCTTAAAACTTTTCTAGGAAATTCAGTTCTTGAAGAAGCGCTGTAGCAATATATACTAAATCATTCTATTTTAAAAAATGTAGTATTCCTATCTAACAAATTGCCCTTTATTTTTGATAACATCCACAATTCTTCGAGACATAGTTTTTACCAAGTTCTGACAAAGTTTCGTTTATTTATTACCCAATTATCTAAGGTGTTACAAGTTCTCTTCTTTGTATTTCTGGTAATCTGTCTATCCCACAGTACCCCGTTCACTTGTTTAATACATGTTCTTGTCTGTGCTAATCTGCTGGTTATGTCTTGCTCGGTGGTTCCATTTTTTGAGAGTATGAATCCTAAATATTTGAATTTGCCAGTGCCGTTAATTTCCCTATTATCGTCCATTTCCAAGTTTCTCACTGGTTCTTGCTCTGTTGTTAAATATTCGGTCGTTTCTAGATTTTTTTCAAGTTCATTTTTTGTGTATTCCTTTTCTAATTTTCGGAGAATATAGCACAGATCTTCTTCATCTTGAGCCGTTACCACTAGGACATCTGCAAAGCTTAATGTGTACAAGAAGTTGTCCCGCATTGGTATTCCCATCCCCTCACATTTCCTTTTTCATGGTTTTAATATTTGTTCGAGGAATATCTTGAACAGTGTCGGAGATGTAGAGCATCCCTGCAATAAGCCTTTTGTGGTCTTAAATTCGTTGGAGTATTTATTGCCGGTTTTAACTCTTACCTTGTTGTTGTTGTAAAGGTTTTTTACGGCTTCTATTAACCTCTGAGTTATTCCGATTTCCTTTATCGTATTCCATAGTTGTTTTCTGGGGAACGTGTCATATGCCTTTTTTAAATCTATGAATGCCATATGTACTGGTCCATTTTTTGCCATTTTTTTTTTCAATTAATTGTTGGAGTGTATATATGTGGTCTCTGCAAGATCTTCTTGCCGTGAACCCCGCCTGATTTTATTTGAGATACATTTTTCCAGTTTTCTTTCAGTATTTTTTCATATAACCTGCCCATACATGCTATCATACTGATGCCTCTGTAGTTCCCGCATTTCTTCTTATCTCCCTTTTTATGTATCGAGGTTATATATGCTTTGGACCATTCATCTGGTATTTCGTTCAGGTTTATACCGTTACTGAACATTTCGTGTATAATTATGTGTAGTTTGTCTGTTCCGTACTTAATTAGTTCATTAACGATTCCTCCTGGTCCCCCTGATTTTTTATTGTTTGAATTCTTGGTTTCAATATTGACTTTTTAACTTTTAAAAGATCAAGAAATAAAGCAATGTAGGACTAGAATGCTAGGTCACATATGGTAAGCAGGAGATAAGGCATTGACATACTGGATGATAGTATGGAATCCAGAAGGAAGAACGAAAAGGGGGAGACTAAAATTAATGTGGCTGCCGGAAGTCAAAGAAGACGTACAAAATGCAGAAGTAAGAGAACGGCAGGGAAAAACTAGAGACATGAAAAAATGGAAATAAATCGTTAAGGAGGTAACAAAAGCAAAAGGGACCAATGCGATTCAGTCAAATTTCATTTACAGTCACACGATTCAATTTTTTCTAAGTTTTTCCAATTTTATCTCTATCCAATTTTTTCTGACTCACTTCAATTTTTTCTGACTTCCTTCAATTTTATCGTGTCCCCCATCAATGTTTCCTGACTCCCACAAATTTTTTCTGACCCCCTTTAATTTTTCCTGATTTTCTTCAATTTTTCCTTACTTCCCCTAATTTTTCCTGACTCTGTTTAATTTTTCCTGGCTTTCACTAATTTCTCCTGACTCTCTCGAATTCTTTTTGTTCTTCATCGGTATTATATTTTTTAGGTCTCACCACATTTGAAGCCAAAATTTTAGGTTCAAGAAACTTTCAAAAGAATTAAAAATTAAATTTTTAAAATAATAAACTTCTTGCATGTAAACTAAGTAAATTTAAAGTAACATAAATCTTTAAGCTATTTTACTTAATAAATCTTACCTTAAAATTACAGTAATCAATAATTTTGGCAATTTTGCAAAAAAATTAATTACTGAAGTAGTAAATTTTCCTAGTAAGGATATTTGAATCATCAATTTGTAGAATGAATTAACAGTAAATCAACCGTTTCAAGAACTAAGGATGATTAATTAAGACTCAGTAGGTTGAAATATCAGTTGGTAGTGCTGATTTCTTTCCTAGTGCAACTCAACAATATTGGCAATATCATTTTAAAGTCGTTTACTTTAAAATGTATAATGTATGTCTGAATTGTCAATATAAATGAGTCAGATAAAATTAAATTATTAGAAGAATTTTTCACCAAGTAACAAAAAAACAAAATTTGTTTAATTTACTAATGTTTATATTTTGAGAACGATTTCCGAAGTGGAAATTGAAACGTCAATAAACGTACTTTAACCTTTAATTGTGGCTTATTCTCATTTAAATAGTGATTTCAATAATAATACAATATACAGAGTGTTTTATTTAAAAACCCAAAGTTTTTAACGATGTAAGAAAATTGTTAAATCTGGAAACATTGCCAACATCAAATTCCCAGAAATATAAGTTGTTTGCTTTGAAATCATCCACATTATCTTTTTTTAAACCATTTGTATTTTGTTTATTTTTCGGTAGCTCCTTTAAAAGTAAATTATATTCGGAAGCCAGTTTCAGTAACTAACATGACAAATACTATAGGGATGCTGGGCAAGTCCGTGAGCTTTACAAATTTAAAATGTATCATAAAATATGTCGTTTGACTAGTCATTAGTAAATACCAGGTGTTATATATTATATTCATTAATAATGTGTGATGGTTTTTCTGGTTTATCAATCCTAACATGTATGTTTTATGTAGACTGGCAGATTTTCATTCCGTACTTTACTACATTTTTCGTTTTTGTTGTTCTTGTATTGTCAAATAAAGCTTAAATTTATTTTGTTTATTTCACCTGTTTCAAAACAATTAAATTATAGTGTAGTGTGCGAAATTTAATGTTGTCAATTAACTCTGAGATAGCGCGTCAGAATGATATTTTTAATCATAACGTTGAAACCATTCTCACTAATTCAGTTCAGAAAAAAAAAACGAAAATTATATGAAGAAATTTATTTACTTAGAGGTTTAAGTGAGGTTTGTGAGCGGCTAGGAGAGTAATTACTTCCGAATTGAAGAATGTACAAGTTTTTTCGTAAGGATATTTTGAATTAGTAATTTTATAGTAAGTTTTGTGTGGTTATTTAGAGTCATCATCATAAGTGGCTCGACAATCCGTTGTGGATCTTGGCCTATTCACAATGAAGTCGCAATTCCTGTCGATTTCTGGCAACTTCCTAACATCTTCTGACCATCAGAATCTGTAGGTCTTCTTCCACATCATCAATTTATCTCCTTCGTGGTCGTCCTCTACTTCTTGTGCCCTCTGGTTTTGAAAATGTTATTCTCTTCGTGAATTCGTGATCTGACATTCTAGCAATGTGTCCAGCCTATCTAAGTCTCTACACTTTAAGGTCCACGTTTTAGCCTCATATATTATATCAAAATCGGTCTTATTAAGGTCTTGTATATATTGAGCTTTACTGCACGTTTTATATTTTTATTTTTTAAACGTTTCTGGAGACCTTGAACAGTTCTGTTTGCTATTGCCATATGTCTTTTTATTTCGTCGCTTGTCGTGTTTGTTGCGTTTACTAGCGATCTAAGATATGTGAATTCTTTCACTTGCTCAAAGGTATGGTTGTTAATTTGAATTCTCTGTTGGATATTTCAAGGGTTTTTAGAAACCAACATATATTTGGTTTTTTCCTCGTCTACCACAAGTCCTAATTCACTTGCCGCGTCCGCAAGCCTTGTGCGGACGCATTGCAATGCAATTTTAGATTCCCTTGCCGAGTAATGTATCAAGCTGTTTGCTTTGCAAGTTTTAGAAGGCACAGTGGTAAAAATTTGAATTCGGTTTCGCCAGGTAGAAATCGTTTGATTTCTCTTTTTGTGTTAAGATGGCGTAGTTACGTTCGTATATAGTTATTTTGATAACTATTGTCTAGGACGGGAAAAATTTTTGTTTTGGTTTAGAGCAGTGGCTACACCGCTCTGAGGAGACCTAAAGAGGTCGAAATACGTATAAGCGGCTTGTCGCTGCAATGTATCGAAACAAAACTATAATACCGTCATTATGATTTATAAAATTGTTATTATCATTTTTAAAAACTTTATACAGGGTGAAATTTTTTCTATGAACAAAACGAACTAATTTTTTAAAACCGGGCCTGATTTTTATCCAGTTTAAACAAATGAGTTGATTAAATTGTACTAGTGTATTGTGTGGCCAAAATGTAAGACACATCGAACTTACCATTTAAAAGTTCAAAACTCACCCTGTATATTTTATTAAACAAAGGGAGCAGACACTTTTAATAGTCATTTTTTTCCGCATATGCGTCATTTAGTATTCCTCAAGATTCAAACTGTATTTATTCTATTTCCATTTTAGAAAATGAATGGCATTAACAAATAATTATACCGATATTGCAATAATAAACAGTTTATTTGTCTCCTACTTTTTTTCTAATTTACTCTGATTAAAGCAAAACTCATACATTTACATATTTGTCCCAAGAGCTCCTGATGTAACATTTGATTATCCAAAGTTTCGTTGGAATTTCATCCATAGTTTAATCACAAGCATTCTCATGCACATACTGCTGTAAAATGTTTCCTACAATTACCATAAACGGCATAACACAATAACAAAAGGGTTAGAGCAATGGCAAAATACCTAATATTAGTTTAAAATTTAAACCATAGAGACTTAATGTATATTATACTGTTCTAGACTGCTACGCTTCACTACAATAATTATAAGAGGTAAACAATTTGTTTTTTTCTGTAATAATAAAAAAATATATTTTGTTTTTTCTAGAAAATGGTGATATAAAATTTATTGAATAAACACCGATTTTAATTTAAACACACTTTATATTGTTCTGAAAATGGTCCATTTTGACATCTTTTTGTTTATGAAAAACTCAAGACCACTAAATGTTAGAATAAATGAACACGAATACAACTTTTAAAAGAAAAAACTTAACAAAAATCAGATAAATAATACATGCTTGAAACAACGCAGGTACAGTGCATTGATAGATTCATCAACAAAATCATATTTCTCCCTAGTCTGCCCTAAACCTTCTGCATTAACGACCAAAATTAAACGTTATACCGAGCGATAACCCCGATTTTTTCCGATTGGTGTGATAATAAAAGAAACCTGAACTGTGACAAAAACAATGACTGGACACGAAGAACAAACAAAGAATTAGAAGAACTATATCTTCTTCTTCTTACGGTATCTAACCATTCGGGATGTTGGCGATCAGTGTAGCTATCCTAACTTTACTTGCAGCTATTCGGAACAGTCCGGTCGTAGACGTATTGAACCACTTCCTCAGGTTTTGAAGCCAAGAAATTCTTCTTCTCCCTGGTCCCCTCTTTCCAAATACCTTGCCCTAAAAAATGAGTTGCAATAAGCCATATCTGTGTTCATTTCTCGTAACATGGCCAAGATATTCTAATTTACGCTCATTGATTGTGTTAGGGGTCTCGCATTCCTTGCCCATTCTACATAGGACCTCAATATTAGTCACACGATCCACTCATGAAATTCGTAAGATGCGTCTATAACACCACATCTCGAAGGCCTCTTCGAGATGTGTTTATTGTCTGACTTAATATCGGCTCCTGGGTATGTCTTGACTTATCTAATGCTGTTACGGAATGTTTTATTAATCATAATGTAATCTATTTGATTTCTGACTATGTGGCCTGAAGTATCTTGAGGTGATTTCCACATGTATAATCTTCTGTATGGGAGTTTAAAGTAAGTGTTAGTAATTACAAACTCTTTTTCTAATACAAATTCACCCAATCGGCCTCCTCTCGCTCATTTCTTTCTCCAAGCCCAAACTGTCCCCCGAATTTTCCCGATTGTATCCTACCAATCTTGGCATTTAAATCACCCATAATCAAAGTTAGATCCTTTTTGGGAAGGTATTTCAAGGTGTTGGATAATTCATTATAGAACTTATGCTGTCTGGTTTATTAGCTATAGGGCCATATACCTGGATAATTTTAGATGTTATTGGGTAGGTATCAAGTTAAAGGAGGAGCATTCTTTCCGATATGGGTACAAAGTTTTTAAGATGTCTGGCAGTTTTTTATTTAAGATTATACCTACTCCATTTTCGTGTCTTCCGTTGGGGTTACCTATATAATATATGTGATGATTGTTAATTTCACATTGCCCAGAGTTCGTCCATCTCATTTCGCTTATTCCCATGATGCCTATTGATAGTCTATCCATCTCCTTGATTGCATTATGAGTCTTACCGGCCTCGTATAATGTTTTAGCATTCCATATGCAGATCTTGAGCATTTTCTTTTCACTAGATTGGCAAGGATTTCGTCTGTTAGCGACCGAGAAGGCCTTGCCATCTTGTGATTGTCCTGCTTTGTCGGATCTTGGTATCCGAATCCCATGATCAATATTATCTTTTCTTTGACTAGTTATCCTATTGCTGATTCTACTAGGGCGACTCTCCGAGTCTTTAATGCAGTTGTTTCCCATTATCTTCTGCATCCTTATGCCGTTGATCATTGTTAATAGGTTCGTCTGCCTTCAAGACCGATTTACCATTCTTAGGAAAAAAGGTGCCCTTCCACTTATCAGCTCATCTGCCAGGAGCCGTTGGCCAGTAAGCGGGGGATTGCTTATACCGGCAATCACCCAGTCAATTTTTCACCATATCTGGCTACCCACACTTAGTCTAGCTTGCAGACCAATGCAGTCGCCCAGAAGAACTATAAAAAGCGCTTAATATAATTGCAGCAGTAAGAGCACAAAGACTTAGATGGTTAGGACATATGCAAAGAATGACCCAAGTTATAATGCCTATAGATACACCTAGGACCAGATGAAGTCATGAAGATAATGGTGACCTGAGGTATCTAAATGTAAGCAATTGGAAAGAAACGAGAAGAAAAAACAGGTATAGAGGAAGATTTTAAACCAAGCCATGAGCCTGCTTAGCGTTTCAAAGTGCTAATATATTATTATTATTGTAAAGTAGAATATTTGTCTCTTGTGTTAAGATCAGCATTGATTTTTTGGAGTAATAGCGTTCATCATATATACAATATTTAATATCAAAATTCAATATCAGAATATTTAACTCTTGCCAATTTAAGTACAGAATTAAAATTAAAGTCTCATGTTTAGCAAAAAGCAATTAAAACTTCTTTGGTAGAGCTTACCTGTCGTTAGTCTTTCAGCGTATCTTTATTTGCAATTATTGTTAAAATGATCCGATATTCATCACGCCCCTTTTTGCTCTTGTTACCAATTAATGCCCCGTTTAATTTGTTTCTCGACGGAGACGATTAAAACATAAAACTTATTCTATCTCTGTCCAGATTCTTTAAAGGACCGGGCCGCTATAAATGGAAGGCAGATCGACGATTTCAGAGTACATAAATCTGAATCATAATCGTTGAGTTATTACAGTTTGGATGAATTCAGTGCTGGACTTCGGTTGAGCCGTCCATCATGTACGATGAAAGGTTCGATAAATTTGCTGAAAAGGTTATCATCCACCATGATTTAATTTTACAGGCAGAAATTACCATTTATGATAAAAATATGTAGATTTATATATAATATAATAAACGACAAAAGATATTGTAAAAACATATATATATATATATATATATATATATATATATATATATATATATATACGTTCGAATTATCGGGTAAAGTGGTCTGTAATGAAAATCTTTCTTTTTTCTGAGATACTCAATAATTCGCCATTTATTTAATAGCTTCATGGTTTGAATAGTAATTTATATACCTGCCTGATGCTGTCGGCTTTTGGTACCATACCACCCATCAAAAATATAATACCGTACTAGGTATGAAAAACAGGATAATGTCCATTGTTGATGACAACTTTTTACAAAAAAATCTGGACATAATATACAAAATTTTTCGTAACAATGGATATCCTAAACAAATTAGAAAAAAAACTGATTTACAGCACTAATTTCTATGACGGTCCCGTCCATGATGCTAACAACAAATCAATCAAATATAAAAAACGTCCCTTTATTAATGGTCTTACTCATTCTGTCATATCCATATTCAAAAATGTTCCTAATATTAGTATAGCTAAATATAATACCATGAACAGCAAACAACTATTTTCAAAAATCAAAGACCCAGTACCAACCTTATATAAAAGTAATGTCGTTTATGAAATACCGTGTTTAGGATGTCAAAATAGCTACATTGGTCAAACATCACAATGGCTAAAACAACGCATCACACAACATAAAATTGATTGCCGCTTGGGAAAAAATACTTGCGCAGTGGTTGAGCACTATGAAAACACTGGTCATATGCTAGATTATAACAAAGTTCACATTTTGGCACAGACTGATAACTACAAAAGTAGATTATTTCTTGAGATGTATTACAGTAACAAAAATAAAAACACTTTAAATTATAAAACGGACACTGGACAATATTCAAAATTGCCAACATTCATCTTAATAACAACTAACCTTAATAATTCATCAAAGAAATATCATTCTTCTAACGTTTCTTTTATTGTTATTTTTATTTTTACATTTGAAATAATTTTAATTTTTTATCGTATAGCTGTAACGAACGTACTTAAGACAATTTAATCTTGACATTCAATATTTCAAATACTTCAATGTCAGTTTTTATTTGCGAAATATTTTAAATTCTGTGTGTTTTAAAATGTATTTTTTACGCCATTTTTTGTAATATTTAGGAAGCTATTAAATAAATGGCGAAATATTGAATATCTCAGAAAAAAGACTGCCCTCGCCTCCTTCTTCTTCTATATACGTACGGGAGGGAGATCAAGTATGACTTCCATGGAGGCAGTTGGGGTAGTCGACATTGCTTGTGTTGTGATTAAGTATGCTTGCCGTTGAAGATTATTTAGCTTCCCTCTTATGTTCGCATTTACACCACCACATCAGTGCTCCATACATAATTATAGATTGGCCACATATCAATACATATGTAGTGTCATATATAGCCAGTACATCTGTTTGGATTTCATACTTCATGTCCAAAGACCTGTCCAGAACATGTCTTCTTAGGTACTTTAAAAATGGAATTTCAGTATGTCCAGAGGGAAAGCTTCGCTTTGTTGATTATGTTTTTCCAGATTGACGTTCCATGTAAGCCGTTTATCTAGTGTTACAGGGTAAGCCTGTTACAACAACTATATTGTCTGATGTAGTTTTTTGTTTTAATTTTAAGTATGTTTTGAGAAAGAGTTAAATAAACTCGAAAGCTAAACAAACCTTAAAGAGTTTTACTTAAAGGCCAGTATTAGTACGGTCGAAAATAATTTGAAAAATAAATAAATATATATTTTATATATATATATTTATATATATATATATATATATATATATATATATATATATATATATATATATATATATATAAGTATTAAGAATGTCGGTAATAATAATGTTGGTTTTAAATCATCATATTTAAGAATAGGATTCAAATGTTAGCTAATACTCTTGTCTTAGTCCAACTCTGATGTCTTGATCAAGAAATCGAGTATTGTCATAAATATTAATACACCAGTAGGCAGGTATTCATTCCATGAGAAAACATTTAATTGTGATCTTCCCTTTATTAAGTACGCTGTAAAACGTTGCGATTTATACTAGTTAAGTCAGTGAAAGATATACAAGTATAAGTGAAATAATTGCTTTATTAATCTTCCTCTATGGCAAAAAGCAGTTAATTAAATATCACGAAGTTACACTCTGAGATAGCGCG